>NC_092042.1:72352827-72652827 GCF_003086295.3 Arachis hypogaea
TTTGAGAGAAGCTCTTCATGCTTCCTCTCCATGATGATAGAGGGATATCCTTGAGCCTCAAACACAAAGGATTCCTCATTCACTTGAATGATCAATTCTCCTCTATCAACATCAATCACAGCCCTTGCTGTGGCTAAGAAGGGTCTGCCAAGGATGATGGATTCATCCATGCACTTCCCAGTCTCTAGGACTATGAAATCAGCAGGGATGTAATGGTCTTCAACTTTTACCAGAACATCCTCTACAAGTCCATAGGCTTGTTTTCTTGAATTGTCTGCCATCTCTAGTGAGATTTTTGCAGCTTGCACCTCAAAGATCCCTAACTTCTCCATTACAGAGAGAGGCATGAGGTTTACACTTGACCCTAGGTCACACAAGGCCTTCTTGAAGGTCATGGTGCCAATGGTGCAAGGTATTGAAAACTTCCCAGGATCCTGTCTCTTTTGAGGCAGTTTCTGGCTAGACAAGTCATCCAGTTCTTTGGTGAGCAAAGGGGGTTCATCTTCCCAAGTCTCATTTCTAAATAACTTGTCATTTAGCTTCATGATTGCTCCAAGGTATTTAGCAACTTGCTCTTTAGTGACATACTCATCCTCTTTAGAGGAAGAATACTCATCAGAGCTCATGAATGGCAGAAGTAAGTCCAATGGAATCTTTATGGTCTCATTTTGAGCCTCAGATTCCCATGGTTCCTCATTGGGGAACTCATTGGAGGCCAGTGGACGTCCATTGAGGTCTTCCTCAGTGGCGTTCACTGCCTCTTCCTCCTCTCCAGATTCGGCCATGTTGATGGCTTTGCACTCTCCTTTTGGATTTTCTTCTGTATTGCTTGGAAGAGTACTAGGAGGGAGTTCAGTAATTTTCTTGCTCAGCTGACCCACTTGTGCCTCCAAATTTCTAATGGAGGACCTTGTTTCAGTCATGAAACTTTGAGTGGTTTTGATTAGATCAGAGACCATGGTTGCTAAGTCAGAGGTATTCTGCTTAGAACTCTCTGTCTGTTGCTGAGAAGATGATGGAAAAGGCTTGCTATTGCTAAACCTGTTTCTTCCACCATTACTATTGTTGAAACCTTGTTGAGGTCTCTGTTGATCCTTCCATGAGAGATTTGGATGATTTCTCCATGAAGGATTATAGGTGTTTCCATAGGGTTCTCCCATGTAATTCACCTCTTCTATTGAAGGGTTCTCAGGATCATAAGCTTCTTCTTCAGATGAAGCTTCCTTAGTACTACTTGGTGCATTTTGCATTCCAGACAGACTTTGAGAAATCATATTGACTTGTTGAGTCAATATTTTATTCTGAGCCAGTATGGCATTCAGAGTGTCAATCTCAAGAACTCCTTTCTTCTGATTGGTTCCATTGTTCACAGGATTCCTTTCAAAAGTGTACATGAATTGGTTATTTGCAACCATTTCAATCAGCTCTTGAGCTTCTGTAGGCGTCTTCTTCAGATGAAGAGATCCTCCAGCAGAGCTATCCAAAGACATCTTGGACAGTTCAGAGAGACCATCATAGAAAATACCTATGATGCTCCATTCAGAAAGCATATCAGTGGGGCACTTTCTGATTAACTGTTTGTATCTTTCCCAAGCTTCATAGAGGGATTCTCCTTCCTTCTGTCTGAAGGTTTGGACTTCCACTCTAAGCTTACTCAATTTTTGAGGTGGAAAGAACTTTGCCAAGAAGGCATTGACTAGCTTTTCCCAAGAGTTCAGGCTTTCTTTAGGTTGTGAGTCCAACCATGTCCTAGCTCTGTCTCTTACAGCAAAAGGGAATAGCATAAGTCTGTAGACCTCAGGGTCAACCCCATTAGTCTTGACAGTGTCACAGATTTGCAAGAATTCAGCTAAGAACTGATGAGGATCTTCCAATGGAAGTCCATGGAACTTGCAATTCTGTTGCATTAGAGAAACTAATTGAGGCTTAAGCTCAAAGTTGTTTGCTCCAATGGCAGGGATAGAGATGCTTCTCCCATAGAAGTCGGGAGTAGGTGCAGTAAAGTCACCCAGCACCTTCCTTGCATTGTTGTCATTGTTGTTGTTTTTGGCTGCCATGTGTTCTTCTTCTTTGAAGAATTCGGTTAGGTCCTCTACAGAGAGTTGTGCCTTAGCTTCTCTTAGCTTTCGCTTCAAGGTCCTTTCAGGTTCAGGATCAGCCTCAACAAGAATGCTTTTGTCTTTGCTCCTGCTCATAAGAAAGAGAAGAAAACAAGAAAATATGGAATCCTCTATGTCACAGTATAGAAATTCCTTGAGGTGTCAGAGGAAAAGAAAAATGGAAGGCAGAAGTAGAAAATTCGAACTTATCAAAGAAGATGGAGTTCGAATCTTGCATTAAGGAATAGTGTTAGTCCATAAATAGAAGGATGTGAGAAGAAGGGAAGCAATTTTCGAAAATTAAGTAAAAGATTTTGAAAACATTTTGAAAAACCTTAATTGATTTTCGAAAATCAAGGGTGGAAAAGAAATCAAGTGATTTTTGGAAAAAGATTTTGAAATTAGAAATAAAAAAGATTTGATTGAAAGTTATTTTGAAAAAGATGTGGTTAAGAAGATATGATTGGTTTTAAAAAGATGTGATTGAGAAGATATGATTTGAAAAACATTTAAAAAGATTTGATTTTGAAAAGTAATGACTTGCCCAACAAGAAAAGATATGATTCAAACATTAAACCTTTCTCAACAGAAAAGGCAACATACTTGATATGTTGAATCAAATCATTAATTGAGAGCAAGTATTTTTGAAAATAGAAAGAAATTGATTTTGAAAAAGATTTGATTGAAAAGATTTGATTTAAAAAAGATTTGATTTTAAAAAATTTTGAAAACCTGAAAAAAATTTGATTTGAAAACAAAATCTTCCCTCTTGTGCCATCCTAGCGTTAAACGCCCAGAATGGTGCACATTCTGGCGTTTAACGCCCAAAAATCTACCCTTTTGGGCGTTAAACGCCCAGCCAGGTACCCTGGCTGGCGTTTAAACGCCAGTCTGTCTTCCTTACTGGGCGTTTTGAACGCCCAGCTTTTTCTGTGCAATTCCTCTGCAGTATGTTCTGAATCTTCAATTCTCTATATTATTGACTTGAAAAGACACAAATTAAAAATATTTTTTGATTTTTACTAATGAAGAATAATCAAAATGCAACTAAAATCAAATAACAATGCATGCAAGACACCAAACTTAGCAGTTTGTATACTACTGACACTAATGCATATGAGACACATAAACACTCAAGTCAAGAGAATTCAAAGACCATAGTAAGAAATCATCAAGAATTACTTGAAGATCCTTAAGACACATGAATGAATGCAAAAAGAACAGCAACATGCAATTGACACCAAACTTAACATGAGAATAGAGTCTCAACAGAAAAAATATTTTTGGTTTTTATGATTTTGTAAATTTTTTTTTTTTGGATTTTTCGAAAATAAAGTGGAAAAAGGTATCAAAATTCTTAATGAGAATTCCAGGAATCATGCAATGTTTAGTCTAAGACTCCAGTCCAGGAATTAGACATGGCTTCACAGCCAGCCAAGCTTTCAAAGAAAGCTTCGGTCCAAAACACTAGACATGGCCAAAGGCCAGCCAAGCCTTAGCAGATCACTGCTCCAATAGCAAGATTGATAGAAATCAACATGCTCTTGTGATGATGAGTTGAAACCTCGGTCCAATGACATTAGACATGGCTTCACAGCCAGCCAGACTTCAACAGATCATCATGAAACACTAGGATTCATCTTCAAGAATTCTGAAAAAAATACCTAATCTAAGCAACAAGATGAACCGTCAGTTGTCCAAACTCGAACAATCCCCGGCAACGGCGCCAAAAACTTGGTGCACGAAATTGTGATCACTACAACTTCGCACAACTAACCAGCAAGTGTACTGGGTCGTCCAAGTAATAAACCTTACGTGAGTAAGGGTCGATCCCATAGAGATTGTTGGTATGAAGCAAGCTATGGTCACCTTGTAAATCTTAGTCAGGCAGACTCAAAATGGATATGAATGATGATATACGAAAACATAAAGGTAAAGATAGAGATACTTATGTAATTCATTGGTAGGAATTTCAGATAAGCGTATGAAGATGCTGTCCCTTCCGTCTCTCTGCTTTCCTACTGTCTTCATCCAATCCTTCTTACTCCTTTCCATGGCAAGCTTAAGCAAGGGTTTCACCGTTGTCAGTGGCTACCTCCCATCCTCTCAGTGGAAATGTTCAACGCACCCTGTCACGGCACGGCTATCCATCTGTCGGTTCTCGATCAGGCCGGAATAGAATCCAGTGATTCTTTTGCGTCTGTCACTAACGCCCCGCCTTCAGGAGTTTGAAGCACGTCACAGTCATTCAATCATTGAATCCTACTCAGATTACCACAGACAAGGTTAGACCTTCCGGATTCTCTTGAATGCCGCCATTAGTTCTAGCCTATACCACGAAGACTCTGATCTCACGGAATGGCTGGCTCGTTTGTCAGGCGATCAACCATGCAGCGTGTATCAGGAATCCAAGAGATATCCACCCAATCTAAGGTAGAACGGAGGTGGTTGTCAGTCACACGTTCATAGGTGAGAATGATGATGAGTGTCACGGATCATCACATTCATCAAGTTGAAGGACAAGTGATATCTTGGAACAAGAACAAGCGGAATTGAATAGAAGAACAATAGTAATTGCATTAATACTCGAGGTACAGCAGAGCTCCACACCTTAATCTATAGTGTGTAGAAACTCCACCGTTGAAAATACATAAGAACAAGGTCTAGGCATGGCCGAATGGCCAGCCTCCCAATGATCAAAAGATTCCAAAGATCAGAAGATGAAAATACAATAGTAAAATGTCCTACTTATAGAGAACTAGTAGCCTAGGGTGTACAGAGATGAGTAAATGACATAAAAATCCACTTCCGGGCCCACTTGGTGTGTGCTTGGGCTGAGCATTGAAGCATTTTCGTGTAGAGACTCTTCTTGGAGTTAAACGCCAGCTTTTATGCCAGTTTGGGCGTTTAACTCCCACTTTGGTGCCAGTTCCGGCGTTTAACGCTGGGATTTCTGAGGGTGACTTTGAACGCCGGTTTGGGCCATCAAATCTTGGGCAAAGTATGGACTATCATATATTGCTAGAAAGCCCAGGATGTCTACTTTCCAACGCCATTGAAAGCGCGCCAATTGGGCTTCTGTAGCTCCGGAAAATCCACTTCGAGTGCAGGGAGGTCAGAATCCAACAGCATCTGCAGTCCTTTTCAGTCTCTGAATCAGATTTTTGCTCAGGTCCCTGAATTTCAGCCAGAAAATACCTGAAATCATAGAAAAATACACAAACTCATAGTAAAGCCCAGAAAAGTGAATTTTAACTAAAAACTAATAAAAATAGACTAAAAACTAACTAGATGATACTAAAAACATATTAAAAACAATGCCAAAAAGCGTACAAATTATCCGCTCATTACCGCCCTTTGGGGTGTTGAACGCCCAGGCTATGCCTTTGGCTGGCGTTCAATGCTAGCAAGTATGCCAATTTGGGCGTTGAACTCCCAGCCAGTGCTCCCTGGCTGGCGTTCAACGCCAACAAGACACTCTATCCAGAGTGTTCTGTTTTCATTGCTGATCCTTTCTATCTCTGTTCTGACTGCTTCACATGATCATGAACCTAAAGAAATAACTAAAGAAAAACAAACTTAAGAAATTAGAGGAAATAGAAATAACTAAATAAGGTTGGGTTGCCTCCCAACAAGCGCTTCTTTAACATCACTAGCTTGATGGTTAGCTCCTTATGGAGATTAATATGGGCTTAGAATTTCGCCCCTTACAATGAATTTTCTTCCTGTCTCCTCATGAATGAGCTCCACATGCTCTAAAGACAGGACACGACTCACTGTATATGGTATGACTGGCTTCTTGGTGAAGATAACTCTCATGCCAGGTGAGAGGCCTTCAGTGGGGACTTTCTTGTCCCTCCAGCCTTTAGGTACTTTCTTCTTAGTACCTTTGTTCTAAGTGCTTATTAATGGCTGCCCGACACCAAACTTAGAATTGATGTTTGGGAGCTTAGTAAAGCTCTGCACTAAAAGAGATTGTTGGAACACTAAGTGTGCACAGTTATCTCTCTTTTTTCAAAGGGAGAGTTGGGGTGAGGTATCTTGAACAAGATGTGATCCTCTCCTAGTTGTAAAATCAGTTCTCCCTTAGCTACATCAATGATAGCATTGGCAGTGGCTAGGAAAGGTCTTCCAAGGATGATGGATTCATCCTCATCTTCCCCAGTATCTAGGATTATGAAGTTTGTAGGGATGTAAAGGTCTTCAACATGTACCAAGACATCCTCTACTAAGCCATATGCATGCTTTCTTCATTGATTTGTCTGCCATCTCTAGTGAGATATTTGCAGCTTGTACCTCAAAGATTCTCAGCTTCTCCATTACAGAGAGCGGCATGAGGTTTATACTTGATCCTAGGTCACACATGGTGTAAGGAATTAGGAAGTGTCCAGGATCCGGAAGCTTTTAAGGTAGCTTCTGCTGAACCAAAGCATTGGGGTATTTGGTAAGCACTGGAGGTTCTTCCTCCAAAGGCTTTGTATCAAATAGATTGGTATTTAGCTTCATGAGAGCTCCTAGGTACCGAGCAACTTGCTCTTTCCTGGTGTCTTCATCCTCAGAGGGTGAGCATTCATCAGAACTTATGCATTGCAGGAAAGCATGCAAGGGAACCTCTATAGTCTCTACATGAGCCTTGGCTTCCTTTAATTCTTGGATAGGAATTTCTTCCGTGGGTGCTGAACAATCAGTAGGTAAGTCATTATTGGCATTCAACGCCAGTTCTGGTAGTTCTTTGGGCATTGAACACCTATCATGCATCCTTTCACTGGCATTCAACGCAAGTTCTTTTGCCAAGTTGGGGGTTGAACGCCCAGGACGGACCTCCTTCCTGGCATTCAATGCCAGATTCCCTGCCAGTTTGGGTGTTGAACACCAGTGAGGAAGCCCTCACTGGCGTTCAATGCCATATAAGTTTCTCCAGGTTCAGCCTCATCCTCTATGGTGATGGCCTTGCATTCTTCTCTTGGGTTCACTTCACTGTTACTAGGAAGAGTGTGAGGAGGAGTCTTAGGGATTCTCTTGCTCAGTTGACCAAGTTGTACCTCCAAATTTCTAATGGAGGATCTTGTTTCAGTTATGAAACTATGAGTGGTCTTTAGAGAGGTTGGAGACTATAGTTACCAAGTCAAAAAGCCTCTACTTAGGAGTCTCCATATTCCCTTGAGAAGATGGTGGTTTGTTGTTGAACCTGTTCTGGGTTCTACCACCTTGATTATTATTGAAGCCTTGCTAAGGTTTCTGTTGATCCTTTCATGAGAGGTTAGGATGGTTCCTCCATGAGGGATTATAGGTATTTCCATAGGGTTCTCCTAATCCACCAGCTAAGCACAACTTATCTAAACCCAAGACCCACCTCAACCAAATCCACCACCACCAACATCAAACCCAAACCAAGGCCAAACCCAAACCCAAACCCAAACTCACTATATCCAACACTACCAAGACCAACCACACATCATCTAAATCTGCAAGTAAACCCAAAACCAAGTACAAACCCGCATCATCTAAAGTCACAATCACTAAGCCTACAAACAAGCTTCAACCTATATCCACTTCAGTGAATTCTGCCAGACCAAACCTATTACCAGATCATCTACTAGATCAGCAAGTAAAATAGTGGAAAGTCAGGATGGTGGAGACCGAACCAGTAGTAGTAGTGACCCATATGATTCTATAGAAGACAGCCTATATAGGCTTTACCCATTTGAAAGATCAAGTGACTCTGATATTGATGGTGAAACTTCTAAAGCAAGGAAGAGGGATTTGAACTTCAAGCATGCACCGGGGTCTACCTAGAAAAAAGGGAAAGAAAAAGTGTTAGTGGAAGATGATGGAATTGTAGTAGAGAATTCTGATGAGGAGGTAGGTTGGTTACAAGTGTTAGGGAAGAACCATGGTTCACATTATGATGCTTATGATCCAATGTATGATGAATCTGATGGAAAAGACTCTTGGCAATTGGAAGAGTTAAAAACCCCCCAGATACTGAAGATGAATTTAGTGACGAAGAAAGTGATGACATGTTTCCAATATTCTCACAAGGTGCTCGGTTTGGACAGTTGATGCTCCAAGTTGGAATGAAATTTAACACTAAACAAGAATTTATGGAAGCTGTGAGGGACTTTACCATTCAAGAGGGGAGACAAATCAAATTTAGAAGAAATGAAAGCTACAGGGTGAGGGCAGTTTTCAAGTGGAAGAATGAAGAAGTTAAATGTCCATGGGTTGCGTATGCATCTAAGGACCATGAGGAGACATGCTGGAAGTTAAAGACGTTCAATAATGAGCATGTATGTCCTAGGATGAACAAAAACAGGGCAGCAAATAGGAAGTGGCTTGCTCAGAACTTAGTCAGGAAGTTAAGGAAATACCCTAACTTGAAGAGGATATGTGGCCTGGATTTGAACAAGTCCTCCTTGACTAGAGCTTTAACAGATGCAAGAAATGCAGTGTATGGTGATGCAGCCACACAGTATGGTAGACTTAGAGACTATGGTGAGACATTGCTTAAGAGCAATCCAGGGTCAACAGTTAAAATTGGAGTGATTCCACAGGTTGAAGGTGACCCAATATTTCAAAGAATGTATATTTGTCTGGATGGTTACAAAAAGGGATTCAAGGCTGGATGTCGACCATTGATTGGTTTAGATGGAGCTTTCTTAAAGACGCATTTCAGGGGACAAATACTTTTAGCTGTGGGACAGGATGCCAACAATCATATATATCCGATTGCTTGAGTGATTGTAGATGTCGAGAATAAGGAGAACTGGAGGTAGTTTCTAGAATTGCTTCTTGAAGACCTTGATGACTATGAACAAGATAAACGGAGCTTTATATCAAACATGCAAAAGGTAATCTAAACTTGAGCTTTATACAACTTGTTTACAAATTTAATTTATTTTAATTATATACTGTATAGTACTTAAGAGTTTTAATTACACTATTATATTTAACTTGTTTTAATTAAGAGTTTGATATTAATATATACTATTATATTCAAAATTAAACGTGATTTATTAACATATCATAAGGACCTGCTCTCCCTCCAGGAAATACTTATACATGCTTGTTTGAAAGCATATATGCTATTTAAATTTTTTATATATCATTTAAACATATATAAATTAGAGTTGAATCATATAGAAGAGTTGAATCATTTGTTTCTGACATATTTAAATAAACATGCTAGAAATTAGTGGAGAGTTATGAGTACTGGCACTTAGTATTGAAATTATGTATTATAGAATACTTAAAGAGTATAAATTCAACTTGTTTCAATTTGAGATGTTTAGTTTTACTGTTAGCATTTTACTAATTACACACATTGTCATAGACCTTGAATACATAGAACATGCAATCTTTTATTTTATCGGGGTTCAATAATAGTTCATTAAAATTATTTCAAGGGTCAACTTGAGTTCATTAAAATTATTTTAGGGGTTAATATAAGGCATGAAAGTTAATTGTTCTTACTATTTGGTTTAGGGGTTGATACCAGCTGTCAAAGAATTGTTGCTTATGGTTCACCACAGGTTTTGAAGTATGGCATTTATGGAAGAATTTTAATAAACAATGGAAGGAGTTGGAGTTGAGAGGAATGTTGTGGGACTATGCTAGGGAAACTACTCGCCATGGGTTTGAACAGAAGATGCTTAGACTAAAGAGGAGAAATGAAGAAGCATGGGCATACTTGGACAAGTGGCCTAAAGAATCATAGACAAGAGTATTTTTCAGTTATGGACCAAAGATGGACAACATTTGTAACAACGGCTATGAGGTATTTAACTCAAGAATCAAGGAGTTCAGAGCGAAGTCAATTATAACACTACTAGAGAAAGTTCGGATGTTTGCAATGAGGTCAATTACCAAAAATAAAGTCAAATTGTCTCACCATATTGGCAAGCTACCCCCAATCCAACAAAGTCGGCTGCAGAAGATCAGGAAAGACTCACAAAAATAGACACTTATAAGGTGTGGAGATGATGACTACCAAAGGTTTGAAATTCACGGCTGGCCTACTAACATGGCAGTTGATTTAAACAAAAGCATCTGCACTTGTAGATTCTGGCAGATAATAGGTCCAACATGATATCTTAATTAACATTTTTAACGTATGGCATTTAAGAGTTATAGATGATGACTAATTAAAATTTGAATCTGTAGGCATGCCGTGTGTCCATGCATGTGCAACAATTTCAAGGATAAATAAAAATCCTGAAGACTTTTGTCATCATTGGTTGATTATGATAGCATATAGGGCTACATACATGTATTCCCTAAATCCAATACCGAGTGAGGAACTGTGGAAAAAATTTGAATACAACAGACCTCAAGCACCTAAAACTAGGAGAAGGCCATGAAACTCTAAGAAGAAAAGGAGAAAGGACGCTCATGAGGAGCCTTCGAGCAGTAACAAGTCTAAAACTGCAACAAAGTTAAAGAGAATCTACAAAGAATTTACTTGTACCTACTAGAGTATTAAAGGACACACTAAAAGAAGCTGTGCTCATAGAAAAGCTGATGATATTGCATGTGCTCTTGCTGCAGCAGTAGTAGTTGTTGTAGCTAAATCCAAATCCCAAGATGGAGCTAATGCAAATGTACCCGATGATACTGCGACAACTGCTGGTATACAAATTGTGGATGCTCCACAGGCTTCGGAGATTGACATCACCCAACCTACTATTTCATAGCCACAAATTATAGAGCAGGTACCATTATATAACACATTAATTAATTACATTTATGAAAATATCATGTGTTTATTCATCATCTATAAAATATTTTTAATTATATGTAGGTTCCTCTACCCCCACCTCCACTCGCAAGGATGGATAAGCTGCCGCATAAAAGAAGAGCAACTCTCGTTGTGGAACCAATGCAAGGAGCTAGTTCTGGGATAGCGGCAAAATTTACGGAATTTATGAAATTTATCCCCACTTCGGGCTTCAAAGAGTCAAGGAAGAAATAGAGATTAAATTATGTTGTCTTTTGTGGATGAATTGATAAATGTAATCCAAAGTTGTGTGTTTTGAGGTTATTTTGTGACTGTTTTGTGGCTGAAATTTGTGTAAGTGGTTGTTTATGCCTTTTGTCATGTCTTGTATAGGGCTTTGTTTTGGAACCTTTTAAATAGCCCTTTTTGTTTTGTGACTGTAATTATGACATTCTAGACATCACTCTTGGTTTATCATGTGTTACAATGGTCATTGTCATGACTATGGTTGACCTATGAAATCAGATTCAAGGTTTATTATTATAACTTATTTTGTATTTTAGAGATTTGGTAGATAAATTACAAGTTAGTCTATTATTGATATTTGCAGATTTGTAATCAGTCTCTTGTTTATTCTTACCATTTTACTTTTATAGGTTTAGTCACAACTTTTAATTTACAGAATCATACCTATTTGTAATATCCTCACTGAATTTCTAGGTTTAGTCAAAACTTACAATTTACAAAACAGATTTGTATTAAAAAAACATAATTGTAGTGATATTAATTCAATTTTATTCATCACTTTCCTACACCCAAGGCATAACCAATAGCTATAACTACAAACAAAACAAGAAAAAAATTCAAAATACTATTCCATACTTTTAAAATCCTAATTTCAGCTTCTATTGCACTAATCTTCCAACCCACGTGCATCTTCCAATACTCAATGCTATTATCAGTTTCATGTTTGCCAGTTATGTCTTCTTCTTCTACGTCATTTGCCCACACAAAAAGTCCACACCATCTATTTCCAGAGGTCTATCACAACAAGAACCACAAAATAAATTATGCATGTATTACAAAAAGAATATGTAAATTCAAGAAGGAAGGAATTCAAGAACTTACATTATAGTTTGGACATCCAAAAAATGGTCTCTCTAGATTTGCTTCTATTCCAGACCAACGAAGAACAGGACGCATTCCACAACCACACCAGTGTTGAACCTTTCTAGATCTAGCTCGATTTGGATTTCTATCCAAACTTCCATGTGAATGAGATCTGTTGCAGCTTCCAGAACCTTGGCTGGTGCTCCTCATCATCTTCTCCAACACCCAAACAACAATATCAAATTGAGAATTTGGCACTTGTTAGGGTTTTATATTCATTAAAAGGGGGGCTAAATTGAGTCTAAAAATTTTTTTTTTCTATATCAGCAAGGTTTAATAAGGCCACGTGTCGAATCCATGTGTCACTTAACGTTCCAGGTAAGCGTGCCGTTAATGGAGATTCACAGAAGGGCTAACGTGAGTCACTTATTCAAATTTGGGGGTTCAAATTGAGTCAATTAAAATTTCGGGGGTCAAATTGAGTGTGTCTCCAAATTTCAGGGGCCATTTTGAGTATTAACTCGATGATAATCAGAGTGACGCAGTGGAAGGCGAGAGAGAACGTCGCTGCGGTAGAATGATGGTGGATGAGATGCTTTGGCAACTTGTTGGGTTGATAACGTTGATAGTAGAATGCTTCATGGAGAATATATATATATATATATATATATATATATATATATATATATATATATATATATATATATATATAGCCTAATTTGAATTTTCGAGGGCAAAAAACTTTATTAGGAGGGGAGAATGTAAGAACCGGTATAACCATTTTAATAAAATAATAATTTTAAGTGCCTGGAGCAGATTGAAAATTTAGAAATTTTAATTTGAAAATTTAAATGTGAAATTTAATTTCAATGAATTTTTCTGAGTTGGAAAATGTATCTTTTTCGAAAAGGTTTTACGAAAAATGCGTACTAGTGCTTAAGCCGGCAGTACCGGCTCTAGTCTTTTTAGTACTGCGTATTTTGGAGAATTAAATTTATTGTTTTGAAAAGACAAAAATAATTTAGAATCGAAAACCGGGTACTAATCTTAGAGGTTTTGGCCCAAATTAGGCCAAATAGACCTAAAATGCTAACGGGTTAGACCAGGTCCAAATCGAGCCCAAAGCCCAATATATATATATAAGTGAGTTAATGAGCCAAATCAGCTCATTCTCACCCACAAAGAAGTAAGGCACGCTGGTTTGAGAAGAGAGGGAGAAGAAGGCTTGGTACTATTCACATCCATCTTCCTCAAGCCATATTTTGAGCTACGGAGCTCCGATTGACGAGCCGTTTGCAGCCACGCGAAGCTCTTGTCGAACTCTTTGATTCTAGCTAGGCATTGTTGGTAAGAAGTCAAAACTCCAGCCCTAATTTCCTGCCCTAGCTCTTGTGCATTTTTTGTTCTTGTTCTTGAGTGGATTTTTGTGTTTTGTTTGTTTAGGGGTGATCTAGCATTGGAATATTGTTGGATTTTACTCCTAACCTCATTGAGTAAGGTAAAGTTTTACTAAACCCTTGTGTTTAGTTATTTTGTGTATCTTAGGTTTTGATTTTGATATATATATGATGTTAGTTTGAGCTTTGGTGGCTTGTTGGTGAGTTGAAAGCTTGTTGGATTCCAATCTTGGTGCAGTGTGCATTTTAGAGATCGGCCAATGTATGGTTTCGGTCTCCTCTATGTAATATGTAATATCTCTGGACTCTTAGACTAGTGGACCATAGGATAGGATTGAAATTAGATGTTGATAATTATGATGTATGATGACTTTGAGTATATGTAGTATGATGATGGATTATTGATGTTGTGTTAAGGTTGATGGATTATTGATGTTGTGTTGAGATTGGTGTTGTGTGACTATTATGATAATGATGGGTGGTAAGTGATGGATCTATGTATGAGAAATTATTGATGTGTAATGTTGTTGTGAAATGTTTGGGAGCTTAATGATTTGATAATGAAAGTTGAGAATTATTATGGTTGTTGAGAGTTGTTGGTATTGTTGATGATTGATGATGAATTATGAAAATGTTATTAATGAATGAGGAGAATTAGGAGTGTTTATGATGATTTTAGATGTTGGAGAATAATGATTTTGATGGTGTGGAATAGTGTAAATGGGAGGTTATTGATGGTTGAGTTTGAGGAATGAGTGGTATAGACATTTGTGTTGTTTTGGTAGTAACTGGATTGTGAGAAGTTGGTTTTGAAATGAGAGTTCTGGTAAAAGTAAGTTTTTAAGGTTTTTGGTAAAAATAGGTTTTATGCCAACTTTGGCGGATCATATCTTGAGCTTTGATGATCCGGATTTTCGACGGTTTAAAATTTCACAAATGAAATCTCGTTGCAAGTATAGTTTCTAAACCAACTAAAATCCTTTCATACAAAAAATTGTTTGTCACAAGTAATAAATCCCTATAAAAATAAATTGAAGTATTTAACCTCAGGTTGTCTCTCAAGGAATTACAGGGAAGTGTTCTTGTTATTGGTTATGAGATCGTATCTTTTTGGGGTTTCGGATTAAGAGACAAGAAAAATAAATGGCAAGGAAATTCAAATAATAAAGTGGTCTTGGCAAGGTTCAGTGGTCAAGGATCTCTATCCTTATAACTAACCACAACTTGAGAATTGGCAAGGATCAATCCCATTAAATCATCCTCTAACTAGTAAAAGAAAGTCAAATGAGCTATATTAATCCAAGTCCATAAGTCCTAACTCTCCACTAATCCAATTAGTGAGAACTAGAGTCAATGGCTATCAATCATCAAGGAAGAAGGGGGAACAAGCACACTTGGAGAGCGCAGTACAGCGGATAGTTGTATGCTGCGTTCGGGAAGGATGAATCGCTCCCGAAAAGGAATCTATTGATTCTCTCCCAATTGGTTTACTTGGACATTAGTAACTCAAGAGTTCCTAAGTTACCATCCCAAGCCAAGAACATAAAATCCTACTCTAACATCCCTCCAAGCATTTTGTCAAACACTTGGTAGGCACAAAATAAAAGCATAGAAAACTAATAAGGAAAAATAAATCTAAACAACTAATTGCAAGTATCAATGACTAAAAATTAAAGAGAGTAACAATAACCATGGAAAACATAAATTGTATTAATATGGAAATTGAATCTAACATCAAAAGTTCACAAACTAAATGGAAAAATAAATAAATCAACAAGAGAAGATAAAGTAAGATGCTAGAGTGATAGAATGTAGAATAGAAACTAAAATAAAGCAAGATAGAAATCTGAATTGGAGAAGAACTAAATCTAAAAACCTAAAACCTAGAGAGAGGAGAGAGCCTATCTCTCTAGAAACTACATCTAAATCTTAAATTATGAATAATCAGAAGTTGCCCTCAGTCTCTGCTGTCCTCTGGTTCTAGTCTATGTTTCTGGGCCGAAAACTGGGTCCAAACTCAGCCCAAAATCGCCCCCAACATCTTCTGCAAATTCTACACGTGGCGCATGTCACGCGTATGCGTCAGGTACGCATATGCGTCGATGGTCTTCTGCGCGTGTCACGCGTTCGTGGCAAGTACGCGTCCGCATCGCTATAGGAGGCGCCAAGCTGCGGGTATGCATCAGGTACGCGTGTGCGTCGATTCTCGCTGGTCTGCTCCTTAGTTTCTTGTATTCCTTCCATTTTTACAAGCTTTCTTTCCATCCTCTGAGCCATTCCTGCCCTATAAAGCCTGAAAGTACTTAACACACGGATCACGGCATTGAATGGTATGAAGGGGAATTAAAAATAGCAAATTTAAGGGCTTAGGAAGCAAGTTTTCAACCATAGAACAGAATTGGGAAGGATTTGTAAAACCATGCAAATTGTATGAATAAGTATGCAAAGAATTGATAAGGACCAATCAATTTAGCACAAGATAAACCATAAAATAGTGATTTATCAATCTCTCCACACTTAAACATTAGCATATCATCATGCTAAGCTCAAGGAGATCAAAAGAATGAATGGAAAAAAGTAAGACTCCTGCAATGCAACCTATCTAGATGCGGGCTACCTACATGCATCATGCTATTATAATAACTATCTATCTATATATATATAAGCATACATGTGGTCAAAGTGAGTCAAATTTCTAAGAAATCATATATGCACAATCAAGGACTAAGTCAATCATATCAAAGCATATTCACAATTGAGTTGAGTTAATCAAAAGAGTTCACAAACTTTCAAGACAAGCAATGATCAAATATGGACATATGGAAATGAGCAATTGAACCCTCACTGGATTTGTATATGCACTCTAATCACTCAAGTGTTTGGGGTTAATCCACTCTAGTCTCTTCTAATCATGCTTTCAAAGAAAACTTTGTTCTTCATCTAACTAATCAACAATTATCAAGTGTACACATGCAAATATCATGAGGGCTTTTCAAGGTTGTAATGTGGCTAAGGTAAGGGTGAGGATATATGTATGGCCAAGTGGGCTATCATATGAATCTTTGACTAACTTAAGTTCTCACCTAACACATATAGACACTCTATATAATTCTAAAATCATGCCTAGCTATCCAAAATCTCACTTTTGTATATTTCACATACTCATATCTTAATTTTCATTCCATCACATATGCATTGATCTTTTTATTGAACTTAACATTGGGGTGATTTTGTCCCATATTCATTTATTTCTTTTTTTTTTTTGTAAATATGAAAACATAGTAAATCAATGCATATGATTTTTATAATTCCACATGAGTAACACTCAAATTCTCAACATTTGTCAATAAAAACAGTACACATTCTCATAAACCAAAGTTCCCACATTTCCCCATACTTAATTGACACACAATTTCTATCTTAAGCTAACCAAAGATTCAAATGGGACAATTAATTATTTTTCCACTTAAGGCTAGTGATGTGGTGATATAAAGAATAATTGGGGGTTAAAAAGGCTCAAAGTGGTAAACAAAGGCAAATGAGATGGTAGGTTATTTGGGATAAGTGAGCTAATATCAAATGATGGCCTCAATCACATATATGCATGAACATACACTAAATAATGGACATATAGAATGGAACACTAAAGATTGCAATCATAGAGAAGAAAACACACGAGAATAAAAACCATGGTTAAATAATGTAACCATGCAATTAAGCTCAAAACTTACGGGTTGTGTGTTCTCAGCTCAAATACCATATTCCAAACTATATCATGCAAGTTTCAAAAAGTTTTAACTCAAATCTATGTGAATCTTAATGCCCTTTCTAAAAAAATGTATTTCTTGAAATTTTCAACAAATTGACCAACATTTATTATTATATATATACTAAACGAAATATTGTGATTATGGAAAGCTAAAAGTTTTTAGTTTACTCCCTATTTTCAATCACACCAAATTCTCATATGCAAAAGAGTAAACTAAGCTCAATAATCCACATTTTTTCAAATCACAACTAATAAACTAGAAGTGCGATTTAAGCTAAATATCTAAGATATATTCAAGTCCAGAGTGCAAAATGCAACCAAGTAAAAATAAATAAAAGTACAATAAAATAAGAATCTGGAAGTACTAAAAGAAATATAAAACAAAATAAAGCAAAATACAAAATAAAGCAAAATAGAATAAAGGTCTGAAATGGTTCACCAAAATATAGACCACCGGAGACAACGACCTCCCCACACTTAAATCACAGCATCGATGCTACTGCTCGGGCTCAGAATGGGGGTCAATGGTCGCATCTGGCTGCTGGGTCTCAGGCTATGGCTCCTCAGGGGGCTGCTGCACCTCCAGGGCGGCCTGTGTTTGTGGAGGTGCCTCCGACTGAGGTGGCTCCTCCTCATGGTCCTCATCGTCGGATGCGGAAGAGTCGGGAAGAGGGGGTAACACAACGCCCAGTGCCACAAACATCTGATCCACTCTATCAAGGCATCGCATGATGCGGCGCTCACTACGCTCCATGAAGCGGAAGAGATGTTGTACCACTAGATATGTCGGCTGTGGTGTTGGTGGTGCTAAAGGTGCTGCTGGTGCTGAGGGTACTGCTGCAGCTGAGGAAGAAGAAGGTCCCGCTGCTGTCGCTGCTCTGGCTCGGGCTCTAGATGGACGCCGGGATGGAGGCTTCTCGTTCACCCATGACCACCACGGAATAACGTCCTCCTTGTCGTCGTCGTCTGAGGGTAGTGGTGACACGTCATCCTCTTTCCAAGGAACACCGGCTAGCTCAGCCATCCTAGTGACCAAAGTGGGGAATGGGAGTATGCCACGAATATGTGCGCGCCACATGTACCTCCTGATCAATCGGGGGAAGTAAATCTCCTTCCCTTCCATAACACATCCGATCAGGACAAGCATGTCCATCAGAATCTCAGTAAAATGTGTGGTAGACATGACATAGGTGGCAAAGATCTGCTGCCATGTCCTAGCCTCTCTCGATAGATGAGCAAACAGCATCCCCTTGGGTTTTTTATTATCAGCATCCATCACCCAAGGGGCATCCGGGGTGGCAATAACACATCTCAGCCTCATAATCAAAAGTCATACAATGTATCGCTATCTCCGCCTGCTCATAGGCATCTGTGGCACCGGTCTTAGGTAGGCAGTGGAGAGCATCCTCAATAGCAGCCTCGGTAACCAATATCTGTCTGCCTCGCAGGTAAACCGAGTTAAGGGTTGCTCTAAAGAAATTACAGTAAAATTCTTTGACCCATGATGTGTTTATCTTGCCCAGCTCCCTATCAACAAAGCCTAGACCCAACCCCTGAATACGAGCCTCAATGGAGCGTCAAGTCAGCAGGGATGGCCAGTTTCTTCTCTATGTTAAGGTTCTTCTTCCGATAGGTCGGGAAGCGGAGCTCACAATATAGGTTGAGAAACATGTCTGTATAGGTGGCAGGTAGCTGTTGGTTCTCTTTGTCCTTTTCATTAAGTGGGTTCTTAGCATAATTGGCGTAAGGAGAAAGAGTGGAGGCTTGAGGTTTTTTTCTCTTTCTGGAGGTAACCTTGGCTTTCTCTCTGTCAGCCATCCTGAAAAACAGATATAACAGGATATAAACAAATAAGCCAAGTAAAAGAAGAGAAAGCAAGGATTGACATATTCAGAAAATAAGAGGATTAACATGTAATCATGAAGTGAGTGAAAAAAGATGAAAACTTAGAATGCAAGCAGCAAGAATCAGAATTCAAATCAAAACCAAAACCCAATAATTCACTAAATGTTCAATAATTGGTATAGAAAGGGTGAAATATGCACTTTGTGTGACCAAAAGCGAGTCAGAGCAGTTTTGAAAGAAGAGGGTCACACAAGTGGAATGCACAGTTATTCAATCAATTATTGCAAATGAATGAACCATAGTCAAGAAAAATGCAGGTTAAGAACAAATGGTAAGCTTAGTAAGAGTCGAAAGGCATTCGATTAACTTGAAAGGTGAAAGCACAAGAAGGTTCAAATTGAGGCATTAGGTGGGAAACTATTTGTCACAGAAAACCGCCAAATAGTTCCTCACTAACCTTTTTCTAATGCATATCAATGGGAACCAACATAAACTCGGATATGCTAACCAAATCAACTTAGGAATTGAGCTCGGTGTAATGATAAGTAAATCTCAAATAAAAAGTGCCAAGTTCAAAGCCTAGGGTACAAATGGAAGAACAAAACCATTTTTAGAAATTTGGGCAGCATTCTGGTAGTAAATTAGATGTTCCCAGATGGCGAACAGCACAAGATACAAGTATATGAATAAAAAAATTGCAACAACATAAGAAAGCATGGATTGCATATATACAAGCAACAACAAACACAATCTAACAATTAAAGTTCAGTAAGGCAGCATTGAAAAAAATAGCATAGCAGTAGCAATATGTAGACAACACCACACCAGTATCACTCATCAAACAAGCAATTTGCATTCAGCCATGTTGGATAAACACGAACGGAGAAATTATCAGGCCTAAAATCCTCTAACCACAACCTAGCTACCTAACCACCTAGGATCAACTAAAACATGCATATCTAACTAACCTAGAAGAACAAAATTAAAGAACTAGGCTAACTAACAGAATCAGTAGCAGAAAAGTAAAACAGAGCATGAGGTATGAGGTAGGGAACCTGGAAGGCAGAGGTAGAATTAAAAGGAAAAATGGGAAATGGGAGAAGTGGAAGGGTTGTAATGCCGCCCAGGAATGGTGGCGGCGGTGGTTCGCGGCAGAGCAGAGGGTGGCACAGGCAGGAGTGCCGAACAGAAAAGCAGAGCAGAGGTGCCGAATGAGCACGAAACAGAGCGCAAGGCGGAGATGAAGGGTCGCGACTGGGGGAAACAGATAGGGGTTGGTGGTTATGGGTGTAGGCCGCCGGTGACAATGGGGGGTCGCGACGGTGGTTCGGCGGAGGCAGGGTGTTTGAGGGGGGTGTGAAGAGAGAAGAGGCGAAGGGAGACTGAGAAGAGAAGAGGGGGGAGAATAAGAGAATAGGGCGGCGACGGTGACTCGCCGGACGGTGGTGGGTGACATAGAGCTTGGGGTGGCAATGGGGGTTCTGAGAGAAGGAGAGGGGACGTTGGGGAAGGAGGCAACAAAATGAGGGACGTGGCTGCGCTAGGGCTCGCGTCCCTGGGGTTAAGGTATTTTAAATCCACGCGTACGCAGCCTGTACGCGTGCGCGTGGGTAGAGGCGAAGGAAGGGGGCGCGTACGCGTCAAGAACGCGTACGCGTCGGGTGAATTCGTGCTAAACGCATGATTCCATCGCCGTTTTCGCGCAACTCTCTGTTCAGATTGAAGGGGACAAAATGTACGTGCGACGCGGTCGCGCCAAGCACGCTGACGTGTGGTGTGCCAATAATTGCAAATGATGTGTACGCGTTGGTCTAATTGTTCCTTGAGCACACTAGCCGCACGATTCTAGCACAACTCTCTGTCTGTTAGATGGGAGAGCAAAATTTCCATCGACACTCACGTGTCGCGCACGCGCACGCATGGGTTGCCGCATTTTTTTTTTTTTTGCAAAATAAAAGTAATTATGCAGAACTGGAAATTAAAACTGACAGGAATAAATTAAAACTTAATAAAAAGGAGGATCATACCATGGTGGGTTGTCTCCCACCTAGCACTTTTAGTTATTGTCCTTAAGTTGGACATTTGATGAGCTCTTTGTCATGGTGGCTTGTGCTTGAACTCATCCAGGAATCCCCACCAATGTTTGTAATTCCAATAGCCTCCGGGATACCAAACTAGGCACATAAGGCCTTCAAGCAAGTTAAAGCAAGTAACAAGGCCCCAAGAATGTTGATTGTTGGAATGAATTCTGGGATCCCAAACCTTGCTTTTGCACCCGTCTTTTCGTTGATCATCATTGTTCCAACCGGGTGGCAAGCGAATTGAATTCTCACTGAAGCGTCCAAACAACTTCCTAGACCCATTCAATCGAGCTCTACACCAACCTTTGCATTTAGACCTTGAACTTTCAACCATAATGAACCTAGGCTTGTGTTGCCAACCACTAACCATCTCTCTTTTACTCTTAAAGCCACAAAGAGCTCTCAGTTGCCCATCTGTCTCAAGCAAACCATATTCAAGTGGGATTATAAAGCTTAGAGATAAGAGGTTTACCCATTTGAATGAAAGGATGGATGGTGATGGCTTGGGGAGAGGTGTTTCCAATGGCTTTACAAGCTCCACTCCCTTGTGCTCTTTTTTGAATTCTTCTACCTCCTTGCAAACCTCTTCAACTTCAACTGCACCCTGATCAAAATCTTCTAATTCTTCCCCGTCACTCAAGTCATAAGTTGGAGGTTGAGAAAAGTCTACCTCCACATCATTTTTAGATTCACTTGGAGAAGGTTCTTCAAGCTCAAGGGGTTCAATTGCGGATGCAAGTTCATCACTAGGAGGGATTGATTCATGATCATCATCACCAAGGGAACTTGCCTCTTGATCTATTCCATCCAATTCTTCATAAGGAACATGCCTTGGAGGTTGTACACTATCCTCCTCAACATCAATTTCAAGCTTATTGGAGGAATACTCTACAACTCTAGATTCCCATGGAGGTTTGGCATCTCCTAAGTCTTCAACCACTTCCTCTTCTTTGATAATTTCGGCCTTCTCCACTTTCTCTAATACAAAATCAAACTCATCCTTGATGTCACTTAGTGTAGAGTTGTCTTCAATGATGGAGCTTCCCTCTTGTTCAACCTTCACTAATTCGTCAACTACTTCATCTTCAAGGGTCTCTCCTACCTCCACCTTTTGGACCTCGTCTTGCTTCTCTTGAAATATGTGTGCGTGAAACTGATCCATTACGTCCCTAAGACGATCCCTTCTCTCTTGTTCCATGTCAATAGCATAATTGGGATCATCTTGCTCTTGGATTGATGGATACCTATGGGATATAAGGGCTTGGAGAGTAGAGGTGAGACCAATGAGAGTAGAGGTAAGTGTGGTTTGAAGCTTTCTTTGGCCTTGGTGAATAACATTAAAGGTATCATTTATGGGAGCTTGGGGTGGATAGGAGGGTTCATTTGTTGGGAGAAAGGGGTCATGATAGGAAGGTGGTTCATCTTGATAAGGATATGGAGATTGTGTATATTGAGGTGGTGGTTCTTGGGGGTAATTGTGTTGGAATGTGGGTGGTTCTATGTATGGTTCATAAGGTGGTTGGGTAGGCGGATATGGATTTGGGTCATATGGAGGCGAATGGTGGAAAAGGGCTTGTGAGTATGGTGGTTCATAACTATGTTAAGGAGGGGGTTCATAGGCATATGGTGGGACTTGTTGGTAATCAAAAGGGTGCTCACCATAGCCATTATCTTGGTATGCCTCTTGGAATGACTCTTGGTCATAGTATGTTGGTGGAGGTTGTTGCCAAGAGGGTTGATCAAATCCTTGTGACTCCTCCCATCTTTGATTTTTTCATCCTTGATGCATGTTCTCATTGTAATCTCCATTTTCTACAACATAATTAGAACCAAACTAATAGCCAAAGTTGTGAGAATTCATAGTAGTAAGAGAAAATAAAAACAAAACTAATAAAAATAAGCAACAAAGTCCTAAAACTAACAAAAACTAGCAAACAAGAAAAAAGCAAATATTTACACTAACTAATAATAAGGCACACGTTTGCAATTCCCCGACAACGGTGCCATTTTGATGATCCAGATTTTTTACGGTTTAGAATTTCACAAATGAAATCTTGTTGCAAGTATAGTTTCTAAACCAACTAAAATTCTTTCATACAAAAAATTGTTTGTCACAAGTAACAACCCCTATAAAAATAAACCGAAGTATTTAACCTCAGGTCGTCTCTCAAGGAACTGTAGGGAAGAGTTCTTGTTATTGGTTATGAGATCGTATCTTTTTGGGGTTTTGGATTAAGAGACAAGAAAAATGAATGGCAACGAAATTCAAATGATAAAGTGGTCTTGGCAAGGTTCGGTGGTCAAGGATCTCTATCCTTATCACTAATCACAACATGAGAATTGGCAAGGATCAATCCCATTAAATCATCCTCTAACTAGTAAAGGAAAGTCAAATGAGCTATATCAATCCAAGTTCATAAGTCCTAACTCTCCACTAATCCAATTAGTGAAAGATGGACGAGGGCTTCTCTTACCTCAAAAACCCCTTTCCGTAGGTAAGGATCAACAGGATTGGTTGGGTAACTGGAAGCTGACTGATCAGCTCGAAAGAAGCCCGCAACGAATTCAGAATGATTAGGAAGGGCCGGACCTCTCTTGACCGAAGGCCTGACTTCTCTTCTCGAGCTCATGGACTTTGTTCATGGGGGGTATTATCCCTAAAGGTGTTCACACTTTTAGTGGACTTTTTTCAAGGTGCTGCTACGGGGCACATAAAAAAAAAGGTTTTTTAGCTTTCTATTCTTTATTTTATATATTATGGATATGTAACAGGGATTGCTACTACTTGATTCGTATCCATATCATATAGATAGACTTTTACCTACGCCTCTATCTCTGCTGCTAGTGCTATTTCCTCCGCCGGAACAAGTTGCGAACTCTTCGTAGTAGCGCGGGATTCTACTACTTATTAAGTTAAGTAAGGCCGGGCTCACTCGACTTGGTCTCCACGCTACCACTGACCAGGAGTGCCAAACCACCTTAATATCTTCACCCTTGCAGCCTCTTTGAGATGAGACTTCGGAGTCGGATACTAGGACTATCAAATGGAACTTGACTTATTTGATTCTTCTTTCGTGGAGGCGAAGATGCAATCTGAGATGTAAGGCGTGCAACAGCCTGAGCTTCTGAGATAATAGCGTTCACAGCGGAGGAGAAAGACTTATCTTCTCAAAACCTCCGGATCGATGGGATAGTAGATACTAGAATTATTCCTCCCTTAGTTTCGACCCTTTCTCTTAACTAACTTCTTCTCTCAGAGAGAGGATCGATGGCCTACAAGTGACCGGCTTCCGGGAAAGCAACTGGAGCTCTATCCCACATCTTATCGGTACCCTTGGTGACTCTTTCTTACGCCTTGTGACAATGATTCCTCCCTTACTATTATCACATGAGGGCCGTGTCACCAGAAGAAATTGCTTAAAAAAAAGGCTTGCTCTTAGACTCGCTACAAAGACTCCCCTCTGACTTCCCTTCCCCACAGTGCTTTCTTTTAGTCTAAAACCCCATTTGTGTCAAGACTGGGGATGGGTTAGTCACTCGTCTAATGAAGGGATTTGAAGCTAGAGGAGAGCAAGGGAAGAGATCGAAGCTAAGCAGATCGCTTAGAGGCCTTTCTCCACAGGAGCATCATCCATCTTAGGGGTCAACCTCTGGCCTTGATTCAGGCGATTGACCCTTACCTTAGCAGCACTGTAATGATGGTTGAAGACGGATAGCAGCCCGTAAAGGCTTTAGACCATCGCGGAAGAGTTCAATTAGAGTCAGTAAGACCCGACATAATGGGAGCTTCAGTCTTCATGCCCAAGTGTGTTATCGTAAGGGGATCTGGTTGCTCATGCCTCTGTGGAGCTAATAAAGTGGGTTCATCTTCCTTCTTGACATCCGAGAACAAGCGGCCCCTAGAAATTCTTTCCCTCAGAGGCTTTCCTTATGGAGTTGGACTTAGTTCAGTTTAAAGAGCCAAGGAGCGATCTCACTGAATGATAGATAGAGGGTCTCCGGTATCTGGGATGGATGTGAAGCGGGTCCCTCAATTGATGCAGCACATGAATCTTACTCGGATCTATACATTGAGCTCAATCTTTTGAATTAGCCTTAGAACTTTCACAAAATTTTTAGAACCCTTACCAACCCCTTAGATTGGCTTCCTTAGCCCTATCTCGAGTGGAAAGCCGGTGAACGCAATTCTTTTGCCAGATTCTTGGTCAAGGTTTGACCTCGGGTTGGTGAGAGTACGCTCTTCCGCGCGCTAAGCTTAGGGAGGTACCATTACGCCTTTCTTCCCAGTATCGAGCTTTTTTGTTCTTTTTTTTAGAAAAGGTGGTTCAAATTAAGTCTCTCGGGTGGAGCAGAGTTTGCGAAGAGGTTTAGATGTAAGAGGTTGACTGTGGATAACTCCCCAGTCGACGAAGTTACCATTCGAATTATGGCTAGGCCGCTTCCATCCATTAAACCCTTAGACTTTTCGGGAGCTTAATAGCTTTGAAATGGTTCTTTCATCGTCCTCTCAACGAAGGAGGGCCCCTTCGCTTTGCGTCTATTCGCTCTCCCCCTCTAGCTACTAGCTCAACTCCTCCTCCCCTACTGATTTAAGGTTGTTGATCTGATCCGTAAACCGCCTTCGATTTGCTCCCTTTGATTCCCCCATCATAAGTAGGGTATTTGCATCGATAGAAAGATTTAAGTGGCACATGACACGAGAGTACTGATACGCTCGCGCGTAACCTAGCTGCTCCCTCGAGAGAAGAGATCTTGCGCGCTCCTGGCCTTCTATTACTAATAAAAAGTGGCTTGTTCTCGATCCACATGAAGGAATAGTGTCCAATCCCGGCCCTCGATCTGTTGGGGGAGTAGTCCCTTTTTGGCAGCACTTCCTCATAGGGAACCACCAAGCTCAAGCTCACTTCGCAGCATTTCTTGTCATTCCCTACTTACTGCTTGGGCCAAGACCAGACACTTAACACCACCCTTGCTCACCCCTACTGATTTAAGGGCGAAGCCGAGTTCAGTAAGTGAGCTAAGAACGAGTTCCGAGTGAAGTTGCTACAGGAAGAGCATCAAAGCACAAGTTTCAGAGTAAGCTACAACTAGCAGCCTGCGGAAAAAGGCTAGCTAGCCTACTCTTCTAGCTACTTTTAGAAAGAAGGCCTCAAGGTCGTCCTTCCGCGTATCTCACAAAACGTCTTTTTTTCTATCTTCTTATTAATTTGACTAACCGCCCTTTCCCCTTTCTCTAATAAGGCAACTTCTAAAACCGTACACAATCTATCGATCGCGAGTGTCTCCATTGGATGCTTCCATCTAGTATACCCTCATTTCTTCCGTCAACAACTACGGCTTATCCATAAGCGGCCCGAAACTGACTAAAAAGATACCGCCCCAGCTGAATAAGTATACTAGTAGAGTAGTCTCCTGTAGAGAAAGAAGATTAGATAGGCGAAGGGGAACTTATTTATTCTCTAGAATAAATAGAAATATATATTATCATATCATTAGCTCTTTCAGGGAAATACCTATAGATTACTGTAGGGATGGAACAGAACTCCCAGAAAGGAAAACTTCCACTGCCCCAGCTTTTGACCTTGACCTAACCCTTTAACAACCTATACCTAGCTATTAACCTGTTCCTGCCCTAGCCGTCTTTGATCTAGCAGGCTTGATAAAATGGAGAAATCAAATCCCAGACTACCAAAGCGGGACCACCCACAGGACTTCACACCAGGAAGCACTCGGCGGCTGTAAACATTTATGTCTACGTGGAAGGGGGATAAAAAGAGTCCTATCCTAAGAAAAGTAAACTCCTCCCCCAACAGATCGAGTTATCTCATCCCTTGCTTGACCCCCTTGGGGACCAGATACTCAGACCTAGGCAGGCACCATCATTTCCGGTCCTGGAGGAGATGAGAAGCCCGAACGAATAGATGAAGCGACTTCTGAGTCAAAGGTAGCCGTAGAAGGGCTTAACGCGCCCAACAGAACAAAATCTACCTATTTCATTAATCCAGAGGCCCCGATCGGGAGTTCTCTATATAAGGATTAGCACTACTAAACCTGGTTAATCTATTCCCAAAACGGGGAATTCCCTTACTATTCCCAGGGATTCTATTACTTTTTACTATTCCCTAGATCCAGTCGGAACTCTTACGGACAAAATGCCTGGTAAAGGAACTTTGAGGTTTTGTTACGGTTCTGTAAAGAAGTGGACTCACTGTAAAGATGGAAGACCCTTAGGTCAGTCCTTTTAGTCGTCCCCTTTCCGTTATCAATTCCTAATTCCTATGCCCTCCTGGCTCTAACCCTAGATGATACGGGGGTAAGGCAGAAAGCAAGAAAGAATCCTTCCCCGGTCTGACCCTAAAGGCTCTGCTCTAGGCGGATCATCCTATTCCCCAATAGTTTACTTTAGTGCTAACTTCGATCTCAAGAGTTTGAAACAGCCGATGATGGCATCAAATTCAGAGGAAGTTCAAGGGAGGCCTATCGCGGGCAAGGCATGGTCCTAACTCTTACCATTTTTTTCACGCATGACATGAGCAAGTTTCAGAGTAAGCTACCTCACAAACTAGTATTTGAACTGGAATGCCAGGCGGAGGAGTGTAACTGTCTTATCGCGCTATCCAACTTGTATGTGAAAAGCATTTCGTACTCGTAACAGATCCCTTCCTAGCGAAAGGCGTGCTCCAATCTCCAATGGCAAAAAGAAAGAAAAGATAGGCCAGCCGGGAAGCAGGAAAGAAGTTGTACTCTTGTCGCGAAACCTCATTCCCAGACGACCTTCACGCTACAACTTCGAGACCAGCCCTTCGAAAGACTCTCTTTGAAGAATGGGGAAAAGGATTTCTTTTAGAATGTCCGGCTGCAGCAGTAGCAATATACTCTCTTTTTAAGCAGCTCTCTCACTCTCGGGTGGTAAGGCTTCTTTTAAAGGTAAGGGCATCCCTTCTTCACGAGCACCCTATGCTCAGTCCATTCTTTCATGAAGTTAGTTCTTTCTAGACAAACGACCCAAGACTCTGGGAGAATCCTTTATTGAGGACCCTTTAACGGGATGTGTGTCCGCTTCCATCTCATTCTCGTTGTCTGGAGAGGCTTTTGGCCACACGCTGCGAAGATCAAAAGCGAGGTATTCCACTCGTCAGTTTATGACGAGCTTCGGCAGGAGCCTAACTCTTGAGCTCTGCTTGCTCGGAAGGTGAGAGAGAGCTCAGGATGGCTAGAAGTTCCGCTATTTCGGATAGCGAAGAGAAGAGTTTTGCCCGGCAAGCGAATCGTAGAAAAAGCACTTCCCTAATTCTTGACGTGAGAAAGGAATAGAGTCTGGTAAGTAGAGGTGAGTGGGGTGTCTTCCATAGAGGAGGAATGCTCCACCGATAGGGTACGAGTGTAATACTTGGAGCGAGAGAGTTAGAGGGAGTTGGCTGGTTCGATAGGACCTGTAGGGGTGGCCCAATCACTAATAGGTCTCTAAAGAGAGCCCCCTCATTCTGTCTAGAGGAAATAGCTTCGGTCGATCCAGTTGATTAAGTCGTTGTCTTCGTCCATACCCACCTGCTTGGCTCTATAGGGATCGGGGGGGCCCACCTCTTTCTTCTGTCGTTGCATGCTTTTTGTTTTGGTGGAGCCCCACCCCATTCCAACATCAGGAATGGCGGCCTTTCTAATACCTATCTTTATAACTGTCCTGTCTTAAGTGCTACCACTCCTACAGGATCACATAGCATTCTGCTTTGGTTGGTGCGCTTTCTCGAGACGAGATCTCTATTCGTCTTCGTGTCCATCTCTAGGTGGTTGAGGGTCCCCTTGTAAGGGCTAGGTTCGATTAGACCACAGCTTATATATAGGTTTTTCTAACATTTAAGCATGACTTAGGAGATTCATTACCAAGCGTGCATACCCCTTTTTCTAATCTCCCCTAGCCGCTTGTCGCCTGAAAGCCTGCTCTACGGTGCCCAAGTCTTGTCTTGCTTTTCGAAACTTCTTGACCCCTATCTTTTCAAAGCTTAGTCTTACCGACAAAATCCGGGAAATAACCCCTCCATCAATGCTTCCTATTAAGAGGAAAGGGGATGGATGTGTAAAAAAGGATCCTGTGATTATGGGTGTTTTATCACTCGAGAAATTTGACAAGCATGAACTGGTACTGGCATCTCTACCTCCTTCTAACGCTTATCTCTTTTCTTGCTTCTTTGCTTTAATCCTTTTGATTGCTCCCTATAGAAGATCGATTGAAGAGGCCTTATTTCTATAGAGAAAATGAATAGCCAATTAACGATACTGATTCCAGGCCTATTAGCCCTTTTTCATTTTTACTGGCCTGAAGCTTAAAGAAAAATGGCCATAGAGAGCGATGAACTCATCAGACAGCTGCCAGCTAGCCTTGCACTTCCTTATTCACTCTTGAACCACAGGAATGCTAGACTGAAGCAAGGGGGCTGTGGGCATGCTTTGCTTGATCTCCTGCGCCTACCAGGACGGACTTGCTTTACACATACCTTATTACCTGCTACCGGAAACCGAAGCACCTATGCTTGCTGCCTTAACTCAACCTACGGAAAGATCCTGTCTATTACACAAGTCTAATTATAAAGAAAAGGGAAGAGAACTGATTGCCGTCTATGATACAGGTATGAATTAGCTACTCAATAAAGGAAAAGGCTGACTACGAACAGCCTTCTTCCTGACCGACCCTTGCATGCGTGGAAGTGAAAGGAAAGTGATGGAAGAGTGGGAGTTCCTGCTTTCAGTTCAAGGAAAGTTCTTTTCTAATCGATTGACTCGTGGATCTTTCTGACTTCAAGTACCGATCTTCTATCAAAGGAACCTTTCCAGAAGTGCCCTTGGTTTGGTCCAGTCTGCATTCTTCGCTTAGTGTCAATTTTTTTTATGATAGAGTTAGGCTCTTCGTAAGATAGCCAAGGGTAACTTTCCTATCAATCAAGTAAAGGAGATCAAAGAGAATTTAACGAGAGAACTGTGCTCCGTAACTGGATGTCTCAGTGGCTTAAGTGGGTTCACTGGTACTATGCTGTTGCTATGTCCGAGAATGTGACCTTAGAGGATTTCCTGCAGGCGCCTATATGCGCGACTACATGGAAAAGAACTCAACGAGCGGAAGGTCTCGTTATGTTCGGACACATGTGGAAGCTATATGATATGGCAGCCGGGTGGTCGACGTCAACAACACCTCCTTACGTGTTTGACCCGGCCACTCAGTTGGAATTTCCTTTTTGGTTACTCTGGTGCTGACTTCCTACTATCTCCTGTGGTCTTATCACCCCGGGAGAATGTTGGACGCAAGAATATCAGTGAAACTCATTGGGAACAATTGAGAAGGATCTTAGCTCCCGGTGACCGGCTTTGCGGGACCGCCATATGGCCTTTTTTTCCTAGGAGAAGCATTGACTTGATCGATCGTTTTCTACGTTAGAGACCCAAATCCTTTCATAGCACAATTAGCTGCTGGTAAACATGCCAGCTATCACACATCTCACTTGACGCAGAGTCAGCGCGAAGAAAGGCGGATCCACCGGTTGGTTGAGGTTCTGCACTAGATCCACTTTCTTTTCTTCTCCTACGATATTTTCATTTCGAGTTAGAGGAGCAGACCACTCTACTAACTTTATCTTAGAGCTCGATAGGTACCTTTCTTTCACATTGACTCTACTTTGTTTAGGGTAATAGCTAGAATCAATGGCTACCAATCATCAAGCTTTCCATGTGCGCATAACCCAATATGGTACACCACGTCCTACAAGGTGATAGTGCACTCACTCCATGACAGGTGAAAAGTGTGGGTCTCAGGACATCATCACTCCACAAATGTCGTGATCAGGGAGTTGTCAAACACAAAGCCCCTGAGTGGCACCATGTCGCTGAAGCCAACCTCCCTCAAATAGGGAACAATGGCGTCCGATGGTGTAAATGTGTGACTCACTTACCTCGGAAGAAGGAGGTGAGGCCTCTGATAAAAAATATGGATAAGAAATCTATAAAGCTATACCACTATCCAAATTTAACAAAATTAATAAACTTATAAACGTTAACATAATCATTTAATAATAATAACTAGAAATATTTATTTAATAAATTAATTTAAATAAAAATATTTATTTAAATAATTAATAACTAAATTAGTTAACATCGCATTAATATATTAATTTAAATAAAGACACTTACTTAAATAATTAATAACAAAATTAAATAAACATATACATAATAACTTAATTTAAATAAAAACAAAATTAAATTAACATTTATCTAACAAATTAATTTCACTAATACCTAAAATCACACCCTACTAGTTAATCCTTGCTAACAATACATTCATTCACCTAACATATATTGTATATTAGTTCTATAAAAGTACTCTAACTATGGCTACACATACATGCTCTAACATAAACATAAAAAAAAAAAACAAGACTAGCTTCGAAGTCGGCTGCCCCAGCGATGTGCCATGTCTCGTTCAGTCAGTTGATGTTCGCATCACGTGTATCTGCATGTGCCATAATTCGATAATATGATTAGAAAATGGTAAAAATTAAAGAAGAGCTGAAAAAATGGGACAAATGTCTATCCAAAAAGCGTTGTAAGCGAATTATTTATATAGCCGCATTCTCACTTATCTCGTTTATAGTGTAAACGAAATAAGAATACACATATCTTGTTTACACTGTAAACGAAATAAGAGATATGATGGATTTTCGTAAATAAAATATTTTTTATTTCAAAAAAAAAAAAAAACCTCACACAGGTCTATGTCTAGTCATCATGTAATCTTGTTTATACCGGATAAAATAAGGAAAGGCTGTGGTGAGGGATAGATGTCGTGCTTCCGCTTAGTTGACACCCTTTTTTAAGTTTTAACGACAGAAAAAGCCCTGACATAAGGCAGTCACATATGAGTAAATAATCTCACTGAAAACATGATTCCTAAAGTTCAATAATATCGTTTGACCCAAGTTATACATGATACATTGCACATGCGAAGTGAATAAAAGACACAAGATTTGTTATATTATATATGTATATTTAGCTTATAGATGGTCCCTAATCTAACATTCTAACCCATTTAATTTCATGTTGAGTGGAGAACATCTCAGCATACTTCGACGACAGGGTATCATTAACAACGACTTATGAATCTTCGCATTTCAAAAGGATGAACCAAGCAAACTATACCTCAATGATACTAATCCATCGGGCAGATTACCGCAAATATCCAGTAATAAAGTTTCACTATTTAGTGCGATATAACGAGTACCATATGCCATCCTCAAATTTCTGAAATATCAGTGACATAGCATTCCACTGAAATTCTAATAGGATTCAATTAAGTTTAGATTTTCACTCATTCGATACAAGAAATCCCCATCTCCGAAACTCATCATTTTGGATCAAAATGACAGCTAAGGGTTCCCGAATGAAAACTAATTTAACAGAAAATCTCCAAAAACATTTTCAAGTGCTAATAAGAAAGCATCTGTTGGAGTAGACAGTCATAGAAACATATCCCCAAAGACATTGCCGGTAGAGTAACTTCCATAATATTAAGTCTTGACAAATACATGAACAAAAACAGACAACAGATGTACACGAATTATATCTAGGGTTTGCGAGGTGGGGGTGGTGAACTGCTGCTGCTGCTGTTGCTACTGCCTCTTCCTCTCAAAGGCCTACAAATTATAGAAAACAAAATGATAGTAATGTCGGTATAGAGATCTAAAAATGAAGTCAAAATGGGATGTAACCTGCTAAACTTAGAAGATGCATAAATTGACCATTATTATCGTTATCATCAAGGCAGAAACTATTGGGGACTCAAATACAGTATGGAAACATCGCCAAAATATCTGTGGTGCCCAATATCCATTGCACAAAAGATATAAAAATGGTCCACGAACACTGATAAGATAACCAATTATACTTCTGCACCCACTCAATATTGCAACCATGTGGCATGTGTGAACCATACAAGCAGGGTAGCAAATTTAAAGGCTTATATAAAGTAAGAACAAATACTTCACTTTGCTAAATTCAACAGAAAATCTACCACATAATTTATCAGCCAAAAAAAGTTGGGTTATGCTACTTGTATACCAAAATTAGCCACCAGTATAAAATACATGTTAGAATACAAATACACATTGAAAATAAATTAAACTACAGATGTATTTATATACCAAATACATTGGTGGCTGATTTTAGTAGCTGATTTTGGTGTACAAATAGCATTTTCCAAAAAAGTTTATACTATTTCAGTTTTAGACCATATAAATATATTATCAAAATTGAAGATGAGGGGTGAATGCCAGGAATAGAAAAAACTTTAAAAGTTACCGAAAGAAAGATAAGAAATAAATAAATAAAAAAATGAACTTCTGGAAAAAGTCGAACAGGGGGGGGATTTTGGCATACTGTACATTACCTTCTTGGGCTGCGACTGCGACTCTTCGATCTCCGGGATACCTATTTAGGTTATGAAGGATTTAGCCATATACAATACAAGAAAAATAAATAAATAACATCATCCAAATTAAAAAATAGGAACAGACCTTCCGTGGACTTGGCGAGTCAGAGTAGGATGAAGACCTCCCACGTCTTACAGGTGGTCGACCTCTGTTGAAAAGTAAATTTTTAAGGATTTGACATTTTTAAAGTGGTAGCCTTCATACATTCAAAAGCTCATTGGTACCCAGGCCTTTTTTAAGGCTTCTATCCAAATAATATAATGCAATAAAAAAACTAAAGGAACTGCATCAACAGGCCATAACATGGGTAGCAAAAGAGTAATGACTCATTCCAGTGAACCAAGATATGCTGTAAAATTACCTTCGAGGTGAGAATGATCTTGAGCGTGAGCGTCTACGTATTGGAGAGCGACTGCGCCTACGACTTATTGGAGACCTTCTAGGAGGACTACGAGCTCGTCTAGGCGGTGAACTGGATGAAAATGTTTATTTGTTCAATTGGTGAGAGACAGCATGCATGATTAAATGCAAAGCGTAATCAAGATAAAGTAATGACAAAAGGTTACCGGCGCCTTAGAGGAGGAGGGGAACGTCTACGACCTGGACTTCCCCGCAACCTTCTTGGCGAGACCCTGCAAATATGCTAATTATGAGTATACCTGACAAAGGAAACTGTAAATCAAAACAGTTACAGTTACACATGAACCTTGCAGGGGATCTAAGACGCCTAGGTGGAGATGGAGAACGGCCTCTCCCAGGGGATATAGGCCTCCTCCTAGGAGGTGTGTCTCCACGACGATGAGGAGAGTCTAATCGACGGCGAATTGGAGAATCTGCACGACGGCGAATTGGAGAATCTGGTCGTCTTGGAGATCCAACTCTTCGAGGCACAGGAGATCTTCTTCGTGGCGAGGGAGGAGGTTTTCTCCGAGGAGCTGGTGTCATTAATTTACAGTTACTATTTGTCCAGACCCAAAAACCAAAAACAAAAAGAACAAAAAGCAGAAGACTATGCCAAAACATCAGGTATATACATTCTCTTGGCCGCTTTGTCCCGTCCTTTTCAACATCTGCACTAGCATTATCAGTCCTAGGGCCATCTCTCTTCAGAGCAACAGCAGCAGCTTTTGGTGGTGAAGAAACTTTCTGTCTAGGAGGTAGTGTAAATCTTGCCTTAACAACATTCCCATCTATTTGGGCCTGCATTATAAAAATCAAATCTATCAACTTCCAATGCAAACATCATCCAGAAGGGTTGATTATAGAAGCTAATCCTACTCAGTCCAGAGACACATACACCATCCATGTGCAATAAAGCTTGTTCAGCATCTGCTCTTGTCTTAAACTGCACATATCCATATCCTTTTGGAAGATTAACCTGGAAATGAGACGAGAGTGAAATTAATTGTAATAATAATCCCCTAAGCCTGTCATAACAATGTAAAATCAAACTTACAGTTCGGTCCATTGCCAACTCCACACTTACAACCTCACCAAAGTTACCTGAAAAGGTAATGCATGATGGTTAGATCACTAGAATGTTTCATAAAATTTCAATTATTCAAATAATAAATAGCAGCAAACATGTTACATTTACCAGTTCCTAAGTGTTGTGAAGTAACAGTTTAGCCATAAATAGGAAACAGAACAAATAGAGCTATATTAGGTTTAATTCTCGATGCTCATTGCACCAAGAAAAGATATTTCTTACATTGTCATTGCATCAATGCCATTTACATGCAAATTACAACTAAGAACTTCATCAAACAATTTGACAACCATGACGGTTTTAACATAGCACCTATGCTATTGCAATCACAATGTTAAAGAAACTAGAAGTTAGAAAGAATTGAACATACTGAAAATTTCTTTCAAATGGCCTTCATTGACATTCCTGCTGAGCTTTTCTACATGAAGAACAAGTGATTCACGTACAGGAGAAGGTTTCCTGAGATCAGCATAAAAAGCAAACACGCAAGCAAAACGAATATGAAACATGAAAAGATCCGGAAAAAAAGGCCCGTGAAATGATGAGTTCTCTACTCGAAAAGAGGACGCTGAGTTGGATTTTAAAATTACGATGTTACCATCAAAATAAAAATGAAAACATAAACACATCATTAAGAATCTAATAATATGTGATCCAAATCCATTAAAAGAAATTCGAAAACTAGAACAAGCAACCTGCACTAAAAGTTATTTTGAAAAAGTTAATTCATAATCTAAATCAATAATAAGAACTCTAAGTACTAACTAGAAATCTTTCACACATGACTTTGTTAAAGACTCAATAAACTGTCAATACCTAACACCACAAAACTGTCTCACTACAGTGTTCTACTACTGTACTAGTTATATCTTTCTGAAATCCATGATATACCACATCATATGCCTATGAGATACAACATATATAAAAATGCACTAGATTGAAAGAGAACATGATGACATATTCATATTAATCAAAACAAAATATTTATATCACAAAGGAAGTAGGACCAATAACGAAAACCAAGTCTTCTATCACTAGGTTGATCAAAAGAAACAGTAGAATCATATAAAGCAGTATACTTGGAAAAAGGAAGAAGAAGATTTACCTTGGAGGAGGAGAAGCTCTTCTAGACTGAGGAGGAGGAGATCGACCTCGCCTGGCTGCTTCAGGGGAGCTACAAGCAAAAAAGATTAAAAAAAAATGGAACTCTGTCTAGTTCACAAGTAAAGCGGCAATATTGTTGGCTATGAATTGAAGGAAAATGGCAATGAATGAAAGGGAAATACAAGGTAGAAACAATGAAATAGGAGAACACAGAAGTGAAACTAATAAAGGGTCAACTGCATTCAATATTTCAATTATTGTATGTCATCAGGGAATTTGCGTATCAGCTTCTTTCACAGTCAAGGCACAAACTCACGAAACAGAGACAGAAAGGATAATCTAAAAGATTATCAAGCCAATCCTCCGTAGAATCACCACTAAATGTAAAACCTATCCCCGCAATAAAAATTACATCAAGACGTATGTTGAGAAGAGAATTTTGGCAACTCAATAAGAATCCACCAGACCCTTTTGTTAACTTAAGGCACAGATATAAACCACTTGACCTGAGGCACTAGTTTTTTTGTCTGTTTGAGATCAAAGCATCGGTCCCTTTTTGTACGTTTGGGAATGTAAGCCATAAGGGGCACCGCAACAAAATTAAAAAAAAAAATGTCAAGAAACCTCCAAAACATTACACCATTAAGTAAAGAATGTGTAGCTTTTTAAACAACAGTATTTCAAAGGGGGAAAAAATGATCTTTGCAAATAACTTTCAATTTCAATCCTCAATTTTCACCTTCATTTTATAAAACATTAGCAACTAACCCAAAACCTTGGTCAATTCCCACATTTTCAGCATCCAGTTCCCCGATGTTCTATTTGGAGGGAAAAAAACCAACATCCAACAGACACACAAATAACAAGAAAAGAGAAGTCCAACTGAAGCTCCATTTTTTCCTCCCTCTCTCTTCAACTACAACTACGAAGTTACAGATGTCGCATAAACCGATGAAGAAACGGGGAAATTGTGAAATCGGTAAGCGTACCTTCTTCGGCGCTGAGGGGGAGGGCTTCGGCTTCGGCTTCGGGAGGAGCGAGACGGGGAGGAGGAGGAGGAAGAGAAGGATCTGGAGCGAGAAGGAGAACGGGATCGAGAGAGGGAGCGAGAGCGGGAGGAAGAGCGAGAATCTGAAGGGGAAGAGGAACGGGAGCGGGAGGAGGAGCCGGAGCCCGAGGGCGGAGAGCGATGGCCTCGCCCCGGTTTCGCCATTGCTAGGGCACACAGAAGAACAAGCGGGAGAGAGAGAAATGGAGAGAAGACGGAACCCTGGATAAACCCTAGCTCCTCGTCGGGCTAGCACGATAGCAGTGACTGAATTTAACCGTGTGATTATTTGAGTGGAAAAAGTGAGAAACGAATCAAGGATAAGGGCTAATTGGATATCAGTTATTACCCGAATACCCGCTTTGCTTATCGGGTCCCAACCGGGTATGTCCGAATTATAAAGCCTGTCCATTTTAATCATTATTTTTTTTAGAGTTGCTATTTTTTATTTTTTTCATTTAAGTTTATTTAAGTAGGATCAACACCAACAAAAATCACTCTCATTAAAAGAGTATAATTATAGGTACATTTTTTTCTTCTTCCCACGCTTATTTACGCATGGAACTTCTTCCTCTTCTTATCACGCTCGTTTACGCACGGAGCGTCTTCTTTTTCTTCTTCGCCTTCTTCTTAGTGTTTCTCCTCCTCCTCGTTCTTTTTTGCGTTCCTGCCTCATTCTTTTGTTGTTGCTGCTGTATTTTTTTCTTTCTTTTCCTCCTTTTCTCCCTGGTGAAGAAGCAGTAGAAGGTGAAGAAGAGTTTTTAATTGTGCATAACAGAAATAAACCGAAATTATATTCAAAATATAAACCAAAATTATATTCAGAATGAATCGAAATTATATTCAAAATGAACTGAAAATTAAATTCAGAATGAAAACTGATACGCGAAAACTTGTCTCACTACAAATTTCCTACCGGTAAGTGCACCGGATTATCGTCAAGTAAAACTCACTATAGAGTGAGGTCGAATCCCACAGGGATTGGTTGGTTGATCAACGTTAATTGGAGAATTGTTCTAGTTGAACGAAATCAAATTTGAAGTGAGGAGTGCAGAATGTAAATTGGCGGAAAACTTAAATTGCAAGAAACGTAAATGACTGATGCACCACTATTTCGTGGTATATCTTGTGCTTAATTGAGTGGATTTTATCTACTATTCTCACACTTATTCATGTAAACTGCATGTTTTACATTTTCCTTCCTGATTTTGTACTATGATTGAAAACATATTTCTTTGGTCATAATTTAGCTAATTTTAATCCTCTCTTATTACCATTCGATGTCATGATATGTGTGTTAAGTGTTTTTAGAGATTACAGGACAGGAATGGCTTAGAGGATGGAAAGAAAGCATGCAAAAGTGGAAGGAATACAAGAAGCTGAAGGAACTGCAAAGCTGTCAGTCCTGACCTCTTCGCACTCAATCGATCATAACTTGAGCTACAGAGGTCCAAATGAGGCGGTTTCAGTTGCTTTGGAAAGCTAACATCCGGAGCTTCGCAACGATATACAATTTGCCATAGTCAATCTGGTGTTTAGGGATGCGCACGCGCAAAACACGCGTACGCATGGATTGTGCGAAAGTTCAGCGACGCGTATGCGTGCATGACGCATACACGCGCATGAGCCACGTGCTGTACGTATCGGAAATCGCCCCCAGCGATTTTTGGGCTATTTTTGACCCAGTTTTCAGCTCAAAAAATATAGATTAGAGGCTGTAGAGTGGAGGAATGAAGGAGACACTTCTCATAATTCACAATTTAGGTTTTAGATGTAGTTTCTAGAGAGAGAGACTCTCTCCTCTCTCTAGGTTTTAGGTTTTGGGTTTATTTCTTCTCTAATTCAGATTTCTATGTTGCTTTAATTTAGTTTCTCTTCTACTCTTATCTATTCTAGCACTTTAGTTTCTCTTCTCTTGGAGGTTTATTTATTTATTCACTTTAGTTTATGAATTCTCATGTTAGATTTGATTTTCTATTTAATGCAATTTGAGGTATTTCATACTTATGATTGTTCTCTTCAATTTATGTTATTGATGCTTCCAATTGGTTGTTTGGATTTCATTATCTCTTATTACTTTTCTAAGCTTTTATTTTGTGCCCACCAAGTGTTTGATAGAATGCTTGGAGGGATGTTAGAGTAGGATTTTATGTTCTTGACTTGGGATGGTAACTTGGAACTCTTGAGTTACTAATGCCCAAGTAATTGATGATTGATAGCCATTGACTCTAGTTCTCACTAATTGAATTGGTGGAGAGTTAGGACTTATGGACTTGGATTGATATAGCTCATTTAACTTTCCTTTACTACTAGTTAGAGGATGATTTAATGAGATTGATCCTTACGAATTCTCATGTTGTGGTTAGTGATAAGGATAGAGATCCTTGACCACCAAACCTTGCCAAGACCCCTTTATCATTTGATTTTTCATTACCATTTACTTTTTCTTGTTCTCTTAATCTGAAAACTCCAAAAATATACCTTTGCATAACCAATTATAAGAACACCTCCCTGCAATTCCATGAGAGACGACCCGAGGTTTAAATACTTCGGTTATTAGATTTATTAGGGGTTTGTTACTTGTGACAACCAAACTTTTGTATGAAATGATTATTGTTGGTTTATAAACTATACTAGCAACGTGATTTCAATTGTGAAATTCTAGACCACGCAAAAGTCCGTTCATCAATGACTGAATGTAAATGACTAAATTTAAATGGCGGAAAGTAAATTGTAGGAAATTAAAGTGCAGAAGCTTAAATTGCAAGAAATTAAATGGGAATAGGGATTGTTAAGCATAGATGTAAAGTGCAGAATTAAAAGAATGGGTAAGATCAGAGAGGGGGAGCTCATTGGGGTCAGGAGATGTGATAATTCTCCGGATCAAATTCATGTTCATCTCTTCCTCAATCAATGCATTCATTGATCTCCTTCGTAATCTTAAGTGATTAAATCCCAATTCCTTGGCAATCTAATCTCTCTAAACATGAACAATTGCCCAATTCTTTGATTTAAGTGCTCATGAGAAGAGATGAAGTATGGTCACTGATTATACCACACATATTCATAGATCAAAGTATTGGTAGGATTACATATCACTATCTCCATCCAAACCCCAATCTAATCCAATGTGAGAATGCATTTCTAGCATAATCTCCTCATTCTTCTTCCAAGGTTCAGAGGAGATCCAATTATGAATAGCTTCTTTTCCAGGATAGCTATCCAATTGGATGAAGACCGAAAGCTTTCTAGCAAATTCAAGAGAAAAGAAAGAAGAAGAAGAATGAAAATATTGATCCATTGAATTACACAGAGCTCCCTAACCTAATGAAGGAGGGTTTAGTTCATCATAGCTCAATTCAAATTACAAGAAAAGAAAAAGTGCAGAAAGCAGAGAAGAGAAGTACAGAGTGGAATTTCCCACTTGGGTTTCTCACTGTCCAACCCCTTCTAACTTAAATTCTAAGCTATTTATACACTTTCTTCAATTGATTTTCAGGTCATCTGGATTGGGCGTTTGGCCTTTGTTGGAATTGATTTAGCTGGCTTCCAATGCAGTTGAAAAGAGAGAGGTGCCAATTGTGCAATTCTGATATTAACGTTGGAGTCAACGTTTTTGGGCAAACGTTGAGTCAAACGTTCTTTAGGAAAGATGGATTCTGGGTGCTGCAATCAATGTTTGACTCAACGTTGGGGTGCCAACGTTCGCCCATCCACGCGTGCGCATGGCATACGCGTACGCCTGGATGGCACATTTTACAACTTCACGCGTTTGTGCTGCCTATGCGTGTGCGTTTTTGGGACCAAAATGCACATCCACGCGTGCGAGTCACCTATGCGTGCGCGTGGATGCAAAATACCCAATTCCAATTTTTGAAAGCTTTTCAAAGACGTTGGACCCAGCATTTAAGTGGAAACGCTCCCTCCAACGTTGATTTATCCACGCGTGCGCGTCACCTACACGTGCGCATGGATTGCCAATATTCATGCTCACGCATACGCGCGCGCGTTGATGCGCTTTTTCCAAAATTGAGTTTTGAACTTCATTTCGTGCTCAACGTTGGACTAGCAACGTTCCCTCCAACGTTGGCCTATCCACGCGTGCGCGTCACCTACGCGTGCGCGTGGATTATCAAAATTCACGATTCATGCGTGAGCGTATAGCACGCGTACGCGTCACCACAATTTTTCCAATTTTCCAGAAAGCACATTACATCAAAACGTTGGAGGTAATATTTGGCTTGCCAACGTTCCCTCCAATGTTGGCACCAGAATTATGCAGAACTTTTGCTCTGCCTCTCCTTCCAACGTTTGAGGCAACGTTGGTGGTCCAACTTTGGCCACCAATGTTGTTTCTCCTCCTTTTTTCCATGGCCATTCTTCAACTTTCTTCCATGCCTTTCTTTACCTATCATCAAGCAACAGATGCATCAAAGCCTTGCTAGATCACAAGAGATTACATCATTCTTAGCACACAAGTAATTATGGCATAAATCTCATGAAAAAGTATCAAATTAACTATGTTTGAATGAATCAAGGTATGCATGAACTTTTAATCCAAATGCTTACTTATGGCGTAAGAAAGTGCATAAAACCTAATGAAATCAAAAGAAAAAAGCTAGTGAAACTAGCCTAAGATGCCTTGGCATCACAACACCAAACTTAAATCTTGCTTGTCCCAAGCAAGCACTAAATTATGAGAAGATTGAATGAAACAGAAGGTAATACATGTCCATATCAGCAAGTGATTGAAATTGATTCATGTGGTTTTATGTAGAGAATGTTGCAGCTCAGTATTATTGATTCCTAGGTAAGAGATGTCCCCTTAAGCATCAACTAACATACTGCTATAACCTCTTATTATTCATCCTTGGTTTTTGATTTCTTTGTTTTTTTTTTTTTTTTTGCTAAGAACTTGTTCTTTATTATAGCTCAGTGTTCTGTTTTTGAGGCAACTCTTTAGGATAGGCTTTCAGCTAACACTCTCGAACCAGTTGGTTCAAGGTGCTAGGTGTTGAAATACCCCTAAGGACTTAATCACCCAAGTCTCTCCTCAATATATACACACCACAGGCACATGGTTTGTTATTTACTCTTTTGGCCTTGGTGTCCAGCACCTCTTTGGGTTACTAAATATTTTGTGACAAGGTTGCTCTTGATTGTGAATTTTCAGTTGACAATCCCGGGTTAGTTAATCCAAGTTGTCAAGTGATGAAGCACTCCTATGAACTTACTCATTCAAGCATATCCTTGCACAAGAACACCACAGACACATACCTTAAGATCAAACTATAGGTGCCTAGCTTTTATTCTTTATTTCTTTCATATTTGTTCTTTCTTTCTTCTAAGGACTTTTATTTGCTAAGATTCATAGACAACAGCCAAGTTTACACTAAAGAAAGGTTATTAGTTATTAGTGAGCTAGCTACACAATCAGACATACATACCACCACTCAATCTTTATTTTATTCCTTGCCAAATGGAACCATTTCACTTCTATTCAAACATTTCTTTTATTTAATTTTAAAAACAAGGGGACAAGACATACAATTTAGCAAGTTGAAGTTAAACCAGACACTCAGGCTAAACACTTAATACAAAACATTAAACAAACAACTAACATAATCCTAACATAGGTAAATTACTTCGTGAGGGTACAGTTAGACTTCCAATTTAAACATTTCAAAGCAAGAGCAGCTAAGTGGCTATACAACCTTTTAGCTTCTTCTTAGTCGTGAATCACCTTTTTTAGCCTTGGTATTCTTTTTGCCTCTCTGGATGATGGTGCATAGTTTCTCTAAAGCTTGATCATCTTCCTGTGAAATTCATTGGAAGTTGCTTGTTCCCTAAGCACTTGAAAAAGGGTTAGTATGTATGTATGCTTGTGAATTCATGGACCCAGGTTGGTGTGTGAACACCAAACTTAGTTCCCTTCCTACTTCCAGCATAGTGAATACACACATGAAACCTCAAACGCTTTTATTAAGAAAATAAACTATGAACTAAAAGAAATATTAACAATTGTTAAGTAAATTCTCTAGCTGTGTGGAGCTCTTAATCATTTATGCTCAGGGATGCATTGTACTCTTAGTGAAATTTATGGTGGAACACCAAACTTAGAGTTACACATTCTCCTTCAAATTCCCTTGGTGTGCAACACCAAACTTAGCTCATTGCAATGCAGAGAAGTTTACTTAACTTTTTTATTGAATAACTAGGAATAGAAAACTACCTTTGGTTGGGTTACCTCCCAACAAGCACTCCTTTATCGTCATTAGCTTGACGATTGACCTCTCTTAGTTGAGCTTGTACTTCATTTTGGGATCTTCCCCCATATCACCCAAGTAATGTTTGAGCCTTTGTCCATTCATAGTGAAGGTCTGTTGTGAGCTTTCTTCTATGATTTCTATGTGTCCATAAGGTGAAATTTTGGTGACAAGAAAAGGTCCTAACCACCTTGATCTTAGCTTCCCAGGAAAAAGCTTGAGCTTGGAGTTGTAAAGTAGCACTCTTTGTCCCTCTTCAAAGGTCCTTGGTGCCACATTGAGATCATGCTTTTTCTTAGCCCTTTCTTTGTAGATTTTGGCATTTTCATAGGCTTGGGACCTGAATTCTTCTAATTCTTGCATTTGCAAGATCCTTCTTTCACCAGTAGCCTTGCTGTCAAAGTTTAGTAACTTGAGAGCCCAGAAAGCTTTGTGTTCCAGCTCTAGTGGTAGATGACAAGCCTTCCTATAAACTAATTGATATGGAGACATCCCAATTGACGTCTTGAAGGCTGTCCTATATGCCCAAAGAGCATCGTCCAGCTTTTTTGACCAGTCCTTTCTTGAAGATCCCACAGTCTTCTCCAGGATCCTTTTCAACTCTCTGTTGGATACCTCGGTTTGCCCACTTGTTTGGGGGTGATAAGGTGTGGCCACCTTATGCTTTACTCTATATCTCAAGAGTAGAGTCTCTAATGATCTATTGCAGAAATGGCTTCCTCCGTCACTGATAAGTGCTTTGGGGACTCCAAACTTGCTAAAGACATTTTTTTTGAGGAAGTTCAGAACCACCTTATTATCATTTGTTGGGGTTGCAATGGCCTCCACCCACTTAGATACATAGTCTACTGCCACTAAGATGTACCTGTTTGAGTCTGAGGTTGGGAAGAGACCCATGCAGTCTATCCCCCATTCATCAAACAACTCAAGTTCTAGGATGAATTGCTATGGCATCTCATTTCTCTTGGGCAAGTTTCCAGCTCTCTGGCATTCATTACAACTCTTTACTAGTTCTTTTGCATCCTTGAAGATAGTGGGCCAAAAGAAACCACACTGCAATACCTTGGCTGCAGTTCTTTCTCCTCTAAAATGTCCTCCATAGCCAGAGCCATGACAATTCCGTAGGACTTCCTTTCCTTCTTCCTCTGAGATGCATCTTCTAAGTAGTCTATCTGAGCATTTTTTGAAAAGGTATGGTTCATCCTAGATGAAATATTTAGCATCATTAATGATCTTTCTCCTCTGATGTTTGTTAAATTCTGGAGGCACTTCCCCAATTGCTTTAAAATTGGCAATGTCCACAAACCAGGGTGCCTTGTGAACCACCATTAGTTGTTCATCAGGAAAACTCTCATTTACACTTAGGCTGAGTGTGCCTTCTTCTTCACAGGGAATCCTTGACAGATGATCTGCTACCTTATTCCCCACTCCCTTCTTATCTCTAATCTCAATGTTGAACTCTTGTAATAACAAAATCCACCTTATCAGTCTTGGTTTTGACTCTTGCTTGGCAAATAAGTATTCAAGTGCTGTATGATTAGTAAAAATAATCACTTTAGAGCCAATGAGATATGATCTAAATTTATCAAATGCAAACACTATTGCCAATAATTCCTTTTCAGTGGTGGTGTAATTCTTTTGAGTATCATTAAGGACCTTGCTAGCATAGTATATGAAATGCACTAAATTGCCTTTACTTTGTCCAAACACTGTCCCAATAGCAAAATTTGATACATCACACATCAGTTCAAATGGCAAATCCCAGTCAGGTGGGGCAATAATAGGTGCTGAAGAAAGTTTCCTTTTTAGATTTTCAAAGGCTAGCATGCATTTTTGATCAAATACAATAGGTGTATCAGAAACAAGTAAGTTACTCAATGGTTTGGCAATTTTTGAAAAATCTATGATAAACCTTCTATAAAATTCAGCATGTCCTAAGAAACTTCTAATTGCTTTAACATTGCAAGGTGGAGGTAATTTCTCAGTTGCTTCCACCTTAGCTCTGTCTACCTCAATGCCCTTTTTGGAGATTTTAGGACCAAGAACCACCCCTTTAGTGACCATAAAATGGCACTTTTCCCAGTTGAGTACTAGGTTGGTTTCTTGACATCTCCTTAGCACTAAGGCAAAGTGGTACAAGCATTTAGAAAATGAATCACCAAATACAGTGAAGTCATCCATAAACACTTCAATAAACCTATCAATCATGTCAGAGAATATAGATAGCATGCACCTTTGGAATGTTGCAGGTGCATTGCACAATCCAAAGGGCATTCTCCTATATGCAAAGACACCATAAGAACAAGTAAAGGAAGTCTTTTCTTGATCTTTAAGGTCCACCACAATTTGACTATAGCCTGAGTATCCTTCCAAGAAGCAATAATATTCATGTCCAGCAAGCTTCTCTAGCATTTGATCCATGAAGGGCAGGGAAAAATGATCCTTCCTTGTGGCTTCATTGAGCTTTCTATAATCTATACACATACGCCATTCAGTCACTGTTCTTATTGGTATCAATTCATTTTTTTTAATTGGCACAACAGTGATTCCTCCCTTTTTGGGAACTACTTGGACATGGCTTACTGATGAGCGGATAATTTATACGCTTTTTGGCATTATTTTTAGGTAGTTTTAGTAGGATCTAGCTACTTTTTAGTATATTTTTATTAGTTTTTAAGAAAAATTCACATTTCTGGACTTTACTATGAGTTTGTGTATTTTTATGTGATTTCAGGTATTTTCTGGCGGAAATTGAGGGACCTGAGCAAAAATCTGATTCAGAAGCTGAAAAAGGAATGCTAATGCTGTTGGATTCTGACCTCCCTACACTCCAAATAGATTTTTTGGAGCTACAAAAACCCAAATGGCGCGCTCTCAATTGCGTTAGAAAATAGACATCCTGGGCTTTCCAGCAATATATAATAGTTCATACTTTGCTCGAGTTTTGACGATGCAAATTGGCGTTCAAACGCCAACTTCCTGCCCTATTCTGGCGTTAAACGCCAGAAACAGGATAGAAGCTGCAGTTAAACACCCAAACTGGCATAAAAACTGGCGTTTAACTCCAAGAAAAGTCTCTACACATGAAATCTTAAATGCTCAGTCCAAGCACACACCAAGTGGGCCTGGAAGTGGATTTCTGCATTATTTACTTATCTCTGTAAACCTTAGCTACTAGTTTTAGTATAAATATTACTTTTTCTCATTGTATTAGACGTCTTGGTTATTCTGGTTCCCCCTCTGGGACCGAAGCCAATGAACACCATTATCACTTATGTATTTTCAACAATGGAGTTTCTACACACCATAGATTAAGGTGTGGAGCTCTGCTGTTCCTCGAGTATTAATGCAAAGTACTATTGTTCTTCTATTTAATTCAAGCTTATTCTTATTCTAAGATGTGCAATCGCACTTCAACATGATGAATGTGATGATCCGTGACACTCATCACCATTCTCAATTTATGAACGCGTGCCTGACAACCACTTCCGTTCTACCTGCGAAAGCTAAAGTGTGTATTTCTTGGGTTTCTAATCAACGATTCACATCGACTGCCCTCTGACAATGGGGCATCTGAATCTGAGATTAGAAACTTCGTGGTATAGGCTAGAATCAATTGGCAGCATTCCTAAGATTCAGAAAGTCTAAACCTTATCGGTGGTATTCCGAGTAGGATCTGGGAAGGGATGACTGTAACGAGCTTCAAACTCGTGACTATGGGGAGTAGTGACAGACGCAAAAGGATCATTGGATCTTATTCTGACACGATCGAGAACCAACAGCTGATTAGCCATGCGGTAGCTGTGCCTGGTATTTTTCATCCGAGACAAAAAATTCGATAGTTGATTAGCCGTACAAAAACCGTAGAGGACCATTTTCACTGAGAGGACGGGAATAGCCATTGACAATAGTGATCCCCAACATACTGCTTGCCATGGAAAGGAGTATGAATGATTGAATAAAGACAGTAGAAAAGTAGAGATTCAGAAGGAATAACGCATTTCCATACGCTTATCTGAAATTCCCACCAATAAATTACATAAGTATCTCTATCTTTATTTTATGTTTATTTATCTTTTAATTATCAAAAATCCCATAACCATTTGAATCCGCCTGACTGAGATTTACAATATTACCATAGCTTGCTTCAAGCCGACAATCTCCGTGGGATCGACCCTTACTCATGTAAGGTTTATTACTTGGACGACCCAGTGCACTTGCTGGTTAGTTGTGCGAAGTTGTGAAAAAGAGTTGAGATTACAATTGTGCGTACCAAGTTGTTAGCGCCATTGAGATCACAATTTCGTGCACCACTTACCCAAGGGCTATCTGAGATTGGGTAGATTACCCCTGCTTGCAACAACTTCATAACCTCCTTTTGTACTACTTCTTTCATGGCTGGGTTCAACCTTCTTTGGGGTTGAATGGGGGGCTTGGCATCTTCTTCCAACAAAATTTTATGCATACACATGGAAGGATGATGGAGGAAAAATCGTCGGTAGAGATTTTCACAAAAATAAATGCGTTGCGAGTACAGTTCTAAATCGACAATTCAACCTCAATCAAATTTAATATGTTTGTCACTTAAGTAAACCCAATAAGATTAACCGAAGTATTAAATCTCGGGTCGTCTCTCAAGGAATTGCAGGGAAGTGTAGTTTATTATTGGTTGTGAGATTATATCTTTTTGGCTTTTTGAAATAGGAGACAAGTAATATAAACAACAAGGAAATAAAATAAGAATTAAGAAAAGTCCTAGCAAGAATTGAGAAATTAGAATTCCTATCCCCGTTATCATCATCAATTGTGATGGTAATTGCCTTTTGCTTTCACTTAGTTAACCTCTAACAACAAAGAAAAGTCAAATGAGCAAAATCAACTTAGGTTCACAAGTCATAATCAAAGACTAGATTTAGTGAAGCCTAAGCCAACTAGCAAGTCTCAATTACTAATCAACAAAAGACTTTTGATAACTCAAGAGTCTCTAAATAATCAATCCAAGTTAAGAACATAAAAATCTAAATTAAAATCCTTCCAAGCATTTTATCAAACACTTGGAAGGCACAGAATAAAAACATAGAAAATTAATAAGAGACAATAAAATCTAAGATACCCAATTGCAAGACAACAATAACCAATGTTTAAAGAAGGAGCAATAACTTAAAAATATGAATTGCATTAATCTAAATCAAAGGACCAAATGTGCATCAATAATGAAGTAAACAAACGGAAGTAATAACAAATAAACTAAAAGAGGTAAGATGCTAGAACAAACAAGAGTAAAGGAAAACTAAATTAAAGGAACATTGAACTTGAATTTGAGAAGAAATTGAAAAGAGAAATCCCTCTCTCTAGAAAACTACATCTAAACCTAAAATTATGTGAATGAGAAGTGAATGAATGAATGACCCCCATTCTGCTCCTCTCCCAGCCTCTAATATCTGTTTTTGGGCTAAAAAAGGACCAAAAACAGCCTAGAAATCGCCTCCAGTGATTTCTGATACGTGTAGCATGTGGCTCTGTCAAGTGTACGTGTCGCCCACGCGTACGCATCGATGAACTTTTGCAAGGTCACGCATACGCGTGATCCACGCGTGCGCATCTCCTAACTGCATGACAACTATGGCAAATTGTATATGATTTTGAATCCCCAGATGTTAGCTTTCCAATGCAACTGAAACTGCCTCATTCGAACCTCTGTGGCTCAAGTTATGGTCAATTTAGTACGAAGAGGTCAGGGTTGACAACTTAGCAATTCCTTCAATTTATTGTATTCTTTCCACTTTTGCATGCTTTCTTTCCATCCTTTAAGCCATTCCTGCACTATAAATCCTGAAATCACTTAACACACATATCAAGGCATCGAATGGTAATAAGAAAGGATTAAACATAGCAAATTTGAGGCCAAAGAAGCATGTTTTCAATCATAGCACAAAATTATGAAGGAAAATATAAAACATGCGAATTCTATGAATAAGTGTGAGAATAGTGGATAAAATCCACTGAATTAAGCACAAGATAAACCCTAAAAATGGGGTTTATCAATCTCCCCACACTTAAACATTAGCATGTCCTTATGCTAAGCTCAAGAGAAACTATAAGAGTGTGAAGAAGAATGGTATAATTTATGAAATGCAAATTATCTATATGAATGCAACTAAATGTAAAATGCTTTTACCTACTTAGTTAAAAATAGATAAACTTTTCAAGAACAAATATGAACTGGATTTCACTAATTCAAATCATAAAAATAAAGTACAAATAAACTTGCAAGAAGAAGAAGATAGCTCATGAAAGCCGGGAACAAAGAATCGAGCATCGAACCCTCACTGGAAGTGTATACACTCTAATCTCTCAGGTGTTTAAGGTTCGATTCTCTCAATTCTCTACTAATCTTGCTTTCTAAGGCTTGCTCTTCATCTAACAATCAACAAAAATTAAATGTACCAATACACAAATCAAGAGGTCTTTTGAGGGTTGTAATGGGGTTAGGGTCAAGGTAGGATTATATTTGGTCAAGTGGACTAAAATCTGAATCCTTAATTAACCCAAACTTCCCACCTAACTTAAGACAATCCATGTAATCACAATACAAAATCTAACTACCCATTAACTATGTTTACCACATATTCATGCATCCCAAATTTGAGTACAATACATATGCATTGCTATCACCATTTACTTTAAGGCATTTTGTCCCCTTTTTATTATTTGCTCTTTTTCTTTTCTTTTTCTCTTTTTTTTTCAATGCATATGATTAAGATATTGAATGCAAGAATATATGCTCAACTATTGTTTTGCACATTTTCACAAAAATATACAACACCTAATTCTCAAACTAAATATTGGCAACCCCAATTTTCCCACACTTAAATCATTAACACTATCACTAGTCTAAGCTAACCAAGGATTTAAATTAAGGACATTATTATTTTTCAGTTAGAGTTAGTGATGGGTTAGAGTAAAGAATGAATGGGATTAAAAGGCTCAACATTGGTTTACAAAGGATAATGAAAAAGGTTAAGGCCATATGGGTATGTAAGCTCAGTGAAACAAAGGCTTCAATCATATAAGTGCATGCATACATCAAACAATGTAAATATAGAATCAAGCAAGACAAAGATCACAATTTTAGAGAGAACAACACACACCAAAAATAGAATATTGGTTGATAAAATGCAACCAATCAATCAGGCTCAAAATCTCACTGGTTTTGTGTGTTCTAGCTCTAAAACCATGTTCCAAAATAAATTTCTTCAAACAAATTTAACAAAAGCTTTAGTTCAAATTAGTGAAATACTCTAAAAAGTTTCTTGAAAAAGAAGATATCACTTCAACCAAGTAGTGGTAAAGTATGCACGAAATCTAACAACATGCAATTAAACATGCAAATGCAACAACTAATTTAACAAAGAAAATTAAAAATTGGTGTTAAGATAGGAAAGTAACTAACCCACGGAGATCAATATCGACCTCCCCACACTTAAAGATTGCACTGTCCTCGGTGCATGCTAAGATGTGCAAGTGGACGGGTGGCCACAACTGATGTTTTTCTCCAAGAGTTTGTGCGGATGGACTTGTCTGTTGCCCCATTGATAGCTTTTCCTTTCTCTTCTCGGTGGCCATTCTTAAAGAAGAGAAAAAGGAGGAAAAGTGACCCAGAAACAAAGATAAGAAAACAAATAAAATATGGGTGGGTTAATGGCAAATAATGAGGGTCTCAACTACATGGTAGCTACAACATGTAAGTGAGAAAGCAATATATGCAAATGGCATATCAATAGTACAAGAATTGCCACATTGAGGGTGAGAGAGAGTGGGTAATGAAAGACAATATAACTTCATGTCAATGCAAAAAGAATACAATTGTCATAAAATATTAGCATTGACTTATGAATAATATCACCCAACAATATAAAACAAGTCATTAAACACCAAAATAATGCAAGAAAAATGCAACAGATGAGTAAGAAAATTTAACACCAATGAAAAAATAATAAACTTATAAAAGAAAATAAAAGCATGCACGAAGTTAAAATGCAATGAATTAAAGTATGCAAATGCAAAAAGTAAAAGGGAATAAAAGAGAATAATGATGAGAAGCTAAAGAAATGAAGAAGAAGAAAGTAAGAAGGGAAGAAGAAAAAAGGAGATGGGAGAGAAGAAAGAAGAAAGAAATTAAAAATAGGGCACGACACGCGCGCGTAGGTCACGTGTGCGCGTGGAAACAAAAACAGCCATGCGATGCGTAAGCGTCATCCACGCACACGCCGGATGGCCAAAAATGAACACTGACGTGTGACTACTCGCGTGCTAAATGCGCAATTCCAGCACAGTGGCAGCCCAACTCTCTGTCCAATTCACCCAAAATGCCGTTTTTCATCCCCCGCGTACGCGTCACTAACGCTTACGCGTGGGTTGACAAAACTGCAGGTGACGTGTACATGTGGGGCACGCGTACGCGTAGGGTGGCTTGTGCACCAGGCACCCCTCCCGCGCAGTTCCAGTGTAACTTTCTGTTCATTTTTAATAAAGAGCCAACTTCCATATGACGCGTGCGCGTCAGGTCCAATTTTTTTTATATATCAACACCAAAAATTATTAAACAACTAAACCATAAATTAAACGAAATAAACATAACTAAAAATAATAATTTAACTTATTACTAATATAAGCAAAAGAGAAAAATAGGAAGAATATACCATGGTGGGGTGTCTCCCACCTAGCACTTTTAGTTAAAGTCCTTAAGTTGGACATTCGGTGAGCACCTTGTCATGGTGGCTTGTGTTTGAACTCGTCTTGAAACTTCCACCAACGCTTGGACTTCCAATAAGCTCCAACATTTTCAAGTGAATTCACCAAGCCTTGATGAAGGTCTTCACAAGTCTTGAGCTCCCAAAGTTGATCCTCCTGTATGCCGGGATCCCAAATCTTGTTACTACATCCGTCTTCTTGTTGATCATCGTTTTTCCAACTGGGTGGCAAGCAATGCGAATTCTCAACGAAGTACCAAACTCTTCTGAGATCGAACCAATGGATCACTAGCCCGACCCTTGCATCTAGCTCTTGAAATCTCAACCTTGATGAGCCTCGATTTGCAACTCCAACTACTAAATATCCTTCTCTTACGCTTCATTCCGCAAAGCCTCCTAAGTTGGCCCTCCATTTCAAGTAGACCATACTCAAGTGGAACAATAAAGCGAATGGAGATAAATTTTACCAACTCAAAGGAAGGAGCATACGGCAACCTAGGTAGAGAAGTCTCCGATGATCTTGACAGTGCATATTCAACTCCCGTCCAATCTTTTCAAACGACTTCCACCTCATTGTTGCTTTCAATTTCATCGGAAGAAGGTTGGCTTGATTCATGATCATCATCACCAAAGGAACTTTTCTCTTGATATATTCCATCCAATTCTTCATAAGAAATATGCTTTGGAAGTTGTTCACCTTCTTCCTTAACCGCTTTTCTAAGTCCAATGGGGGATGACTCAATTATAGTAAGAGATTCATCAATTATTGAATCTATCTCTTGATTAATCTCTTCAAAGTCTTCAACTATGATATGCTATGGAGGTTGTACACCCTCCTCAACATCAAATTCAAACTCTTTAGAAGGAGGCTCTATGACTTGAGGTTCCCATGGACTCTTAACATCTCCCAAGTCGTCAACCACTTCTTCCTCTTCGATTAGCTCTTCCTCTTGTTCTTGACTGAAGGCAGAATTGATGATTACTGGATAACTTTCATCAATTCTCAAATATGCATACTTGAGGGTAGAAGGTAGTGCTTTTAGTTCAAGTTTTGGGGCTTTCTTCCCTTCCTTATTTTCTTTTGATGTGCTTGAAGTGGGCACTACAATTGGTTGGATCACTACAACTTCATTGATTGATACAAATTCTTCTTCTGACAATTCTTCTAGTTCCTTTTCATTTAGAATTTCTTGTACCAATATCTCCACTGTATCCACTCTCATACATTCCCCTAGTGATTCCTACGGGTAGCTCATGGCCTTGAACACATTGAACACCATCTTCTCATCATGGAGTCTAAGGGTAAGTTCACCCTTTTGGACATCAATTATGGCTCCAGCAGTTGCTAAAAATGGCCTTCCCAAAATGATTGAAGCTTTGGCTTCTTCCTCCATATCCAACACCACAAAGTCAGTCGAAAAGATGAAATCTCCCACTTTTACCAACAAGTCTTCTACTATTTCATGAGAAAATTTGAATGACCGGTCTGCTAATTGAAGTGCCATTCTTGTTGGTTTGGCTTCCTCAATCTTCATTCTTCTCATCATTGCTAAGGACATCAAATTTATGCTAGCTCTCAAATCACATAAAGCCTTCTCCACTGTGATTTCTCCTATGATACAAGGAATTTGGAAGCTTCCGGGGTCCTTTAATTTTTGAGGTAGTTTGTGTTGGATGATGGTGCTACACTCCTCAGTTAATAGCACAGTTTCATCATTTCTCCAACTTCTCTTCTTAGTCATCAAATCCTTCAAAAACTTGGCATAGAGGGGCATTTGCTCTAGTGCTTCAGCAAATGGGATATTGATTTGGAGTCTTTTGAACATTTCCAAGAATATGGAAAATTGGCTGTCATTTTCACTTTTCTTTAACCTTTAAGGATAAGGGGCCTTTGGAATGTATGGCTTCCGGATCTCTTTTTCTTGAAGTGGGTTGGGTGTAGGTGTTTGTGCTTCCTCCCCATCCTTTGAGTTTTCATCCATTCTCTGTTCTTGTTCCCTTTGAGGTCTCCTTCAACTCCTTTTCACTCCTGAGTGTAATAGCTTTGCATTCCTCCTTTGAGTTTGTCTTGATCACATTACACGGGTTATGGCCAGGGGCTTGCTTGGTCAGGTGTCCAATTCGTGCTTCAAGTTTCTGAATGGCAGCATCTTGGTTTTGCAAGTTGGATCTCACCTCCTCCTTGAATTTTTTCATATCATCAGACTCCTTGCAAAGATTTGCAAGCATAGCTTCAATGCTAGATAGCTTATCCTCAGATGGCAGATTGGACATGGGATGTTGAGGCTGGTTATTTTGGGTTTGGTATGGTGGCTGGAAAGAGTTGTTTTGTGTGGTTTGATATGGTCTTTGGTTGGGTTGTTGGTCATTTGAGTTGTTGAATTGGTGGGAGTTGTGGGGTCTGTGATCTTGGCTCTGATTTTGTTGGTTTCCCCACCCAAAGTTTGGGTGGTTCTTCCAACCAGGGTTGTATGTTTTGGAATATGGATCATAGGCTTGTCTTGAAGAATTTCCAATGTAATTAGCTTGTTCCCAGTCAACTCCTTCCTCTGTGTTTAACTCTGCTTGTACTGATGGTTGAGTGTGGATTGCTGCAACTTAGTTTGCCTCCATCTTCTTTGTGAGATCTGTCAATTGCTTGGCAATCATCTTGTTTTGAGCCAAAATTGCATCCATGTTGTTCAGCTCCATGACTCCTCTATTGTTGTTTCTCTCATAGGCATAAAAATACTCATTATTAGCCACTGTTTCAATGACAACAATGGCTTTCTTTATGGTCTTTTTCTTGTTGAGAGCCGCTAGAAGAATGGTCTAAAGCCTTTTTAGACTCATATGACAGCTCCTCATAGAAGATATGCAGTTGCACCCACTCATTGAACATGTCAGGGGGCATTTTCTTGTCAAGTCCTTATACCTTTCCCATGCTTCATACAAGGTTTTACCATCCTGCTGCCTGAATGTTTGAACCTTTGATCTCAGCCTATTGACTCTTTGTGGAGGATAGAACCTTGCCAAGAATTTGTTCACTACATCTTCCCAAGTTGTGAGGCTTTCCTTTAGAAATGATTCTAGCTATTTGGATGCTTTATCCCTTAGAGAGAAGGGGAATAGAAGCAATCTGTAGGCATCAGGATGCACACCATTTGAATTTACTGTATCACAGATCCTTAGGAATGTAGTGAGGTGCTGATTCGGGTTTTCTTGGGCACTTCTTCCGAAAGAATAATTGTTTTAAAGCAGAGTAATGAGTTGAGGCTTTAATTCAAAATTATTGGCCTGGATGGTTGGCTTGAGAATGCTGCTCCCACAATTCCCAAGGTTGGGATTAATGTAGGATCCCAGCACTCACCTCTCTTGTGGTGCATGATTCCCAGCACCTTCACCAGCATGGTTGTGAATCTCTTCCTCTATAACAACGTCCAGATCCTCTTCTAACTCTTCTTCTCCAACTACTCCTTTGCCTCTTACTTTCCTCCTTAATCTAAGGAAGGTCCCCTCCGATTCACTATCAAAAGAAGTTGAAATCCCTCTTCTACCTGTCATACAATTGGGGAACAGACAGCAAACAGAAAGTGGAAATTTTACAGTAATGACAAAGTGTGGTTAGAGAAATTAAGGCAATTAATCAAATAGTTAGTGAGTCAGTGGATTAGTTTTGCTGGAAAATAAAGAAATAGAAGAAACAACTTAAAATTGTAGAAGGTAAAAGTAAACAACTGAAATTAAAACTTAATCAATCAAAAGAAAAGAAAATTGCTCAATCTAGTTATCCTCCAATTTAGTAATTGTCAATACAAAACCAATTCCCAGCAACAGCGCCATAAACTTGATATGCAAAAACATGTCTCACAACAAATTTCCTACCGGCAAGTGCACCTGATTGTCGTCAAGTAAAACTCACTATAGAGTGAGGTCAAATCCCACAGGAATTGGTTGGTTGATCAACATTAATTGGAGAATTCTTCTAGTTGAACGAAATCAGATTTAAAGTGAGGAGTGCAGAATGTAATTTGGCGGGAAACTTAAATCGCAAGAAACGTAAATGACTAAATGTAAATGACTGAATTTAAATGACGGAAAGTAAATTGCAGGGAATTAAAGTGCAGAAGCTTAAATTGCAAGAAATTAAATGGGAATGGGGATTGTTAAGCATAGATGTAAAGTGCAGAATTAAAAGAATGGGTAAGATCAGAGAGGGGGAGCTCATTGGGGTCAGGAGATGTGATAATTCTCTGGATCAAATTCATGTTCATCTCTCTCTCAACAATGCATTCATTGATCTCCTTGGTAATCTTAAGTGATTAGATCCTAATTCCTTGGCAATCTAATATCTCTAAACATGAACAATTGCCCAATTCCTTGATTTAAGTGCTCATGGGAAGAGATGAAGTATGGTCACTAATTATACCACACATATTCATATATCAAAGTATTGGTAGGATTACATGTCACTGTATCCATCCAAACCCCAATCTAATCCAATGTGAGAAAGCATTTCTAGCATGATCTCCTCATTCCTCTTGCAAGGTTCAGAGGAGATCCAATTATGAATGGCTTGTTTTCCAAGATAACTATCGAATTGGATGAAGACCGAAAGCTTTCTAGCAAAATCAAGAGAAAAGAAAGAAGAAGAAAAATGAAAACTAATATTGATCCATTGAGTTACACAGAGCTCCCTAACCCAATGAAGGAGGGTTTAGTTCATCATAGCTCAATTCAAATTACAAGAAAAGAAAAAGTGCAGAAAGCAGAGAAGAGAGGTACGGAATGGAATTTCCTAATTGGGTTTCTGATGAGTGGATAATTTATACGCTTTTTCAATGAGTTCAAGTGTTTTTCTATGATTTTAGGTATTTTCTGGCTGAAATTGAGGGACCTAAGCAAAAATCTTATTCAGAGGCTGAAAAAGGACTGCTGATGCTGTTGGATTCTGACCTCCCTGCACTCGAAATAGATTTTCTGGAGCTACAGAAACCTAAATGGCGCTCTCTTAATTGCGTTAGAAAGTAGACATCTTGGGCTTTCCAGAAATATATAATAGTCTATACTTTACTCGAGTTTTGACGATGTAAACTGGTGTTCAAACGCTAATTTTCTGCCCTATTCTGGCGTTAAACGCCGAAACATGATAAAAGCTGGAGTTAAATGCCCAAACTGGCATAAAAACTGGTGTTTAACTCCAAGAAAAGTCTCTACACATGAAAGCTTTAATGCTCAGTCCAAGCACACACCAAGTGGGGCTGGAAGTGGATTTCTGCATCATTTACTTATTTTTGTAACCCTAGTAACTAGTTTAGTATAAATAGGACTTTTTACTATTGTACTTACATCTTTGGACGTTTAGTCCTTAGACAGATCTTTGGTTCATCTTTTGATCTTTTGATCACTTTTGGGAGGCTGGCCATTCGGCCATGCCTGGACCTTTATCACTTATGTATTTTCAACGGTGGAGTCTCTATACACCATAGATTAAAGTGTGGAGCTCTGCTGTTCCTCGAGTATTAATGCAAAGTAGTATTATTTTTCTATTCAATTTAAGCTTATTCTTATTCTAAGATATTCACTCGCACTTCAACCGGATGAATGTGATGATCTGTGAGACTCATCATCATTCTCACCTATGAACGCGTGCTTGACAACCACTTCCGTTCTATCTGCAATAGCTTGAGTGTGTATCTCTTGGATTCCTGGTCCATGCATTTAATTTCCTCTCCTGACAACAGAGCCTTCAATTCCTTGAGATAAGAGTCTTCGTGGTATAAGCTAGAATCAATTGGCAGCATTACAGAGATCTGAAAAGTCTAAACCTTGTCTGTGATATTTTGAGTAGGATCTGGGAAAGGATGACTGTGACGAGCTTCAAACTCATGACTATTGGGCGTAGTGACAAACGCAAAAGGATCAATGGATCCTACTCCACCATAAGTGAGAACCGACAGATGATTAACCCTATATAACCCGTGGCTGGACCATTTTCACTGAGAGGACAGGAGGTAGCCATTAACAACGGTGATGCCCGAACATATAGCTTGCCATAGAAAGGAGTATGAAGGATTAGATGAAGGCAGTAGGAAAGTAGAGATTCAGTAGGAATAATGCATCTCCATACGCTTATCTGAAATTCCCACCAATGAATTACATAAGTATCTCTATCTTTATTTTATGTTTATTTATCTTTTAATTATCAAAACTCTATAACCATTTGAATCCGCCTGACTGAGATTTACATGATGACCATAACTTGCTTCAAGCCGACAATCTCCGTGGGATCAACCCTTACTCACGTAAGGTTTATTACTTGGACGACCCAATGCACTTGGTGGTTAGTTGTGCGAAGTTGTGAAAAAGAGTTGAGATTACAATTGTGCACCAAGTTTTTGGCGCCGTTGCCAGGGATTGTTCGAGTTTGGACAACTGATGGTTCATCTTATTGCTCAGATTAGGTAATTTTCTTCTTGTTTCAACCTTTATTTTATTTTCAAAAAGTTTTCAAAAATCTTTCAAAAATTTTTTCTTCTTTTTCGTTTTTCCAAGATAATTTTTTAAAAAATCCAAAAAAATTAATAAAATCATAAAAACAAAAAAAAATTTGTTTTTTGTTTGAGTCTAGAGTCAAGTTTTGAGTTTGGGATCAAATTCATGTTTTAATTTTTCTCAAAATTTTCGAAAATTCATGCATGGTGTTCTTCATGATCTTCAAGTTGTTCTTGATAAGTCTCCTTGTTTGATCTTAAAATTTTCTTGTTTTGTGTCTTTTCTTGTCTTTCATATGCATTTTTTATTTGTTAGTGTCTAAACATTAAAAATTTCTAAGTTTGGTGTCTTGCATGTTTTTCTTGTCTTAAAAATTTTCAAAAATAAGTTGTTGATATTCATCATGATCTTCAAAGTGTTCTTGGTGTTCATCTTGACATTCATAGTGTTTTTGCATGCATCATTTGTTTTAATCCAAAGTTTTCATGTTTTGAGTCATTTTTGTGGTTTTTCTCTTTCTTCATTAAATTAAAAAAAATCAAAAAAATATCTTTTCCTTATTTCACTCATAAATTTCGAAATCTTTGGGTTGATTTAGTCAAAATTTTATTAAAATTAGTTGTTTCTTGTTAGTCAAATCAAGATTTCAATTTCAAAAATTTATCTTTTCAAAATCTTTTTCAAAATCAAATCTTTTCTTTTTTCTTTTTTTTTTATTTTCAAAAATTCTTTAAAATTAATTTTCAAAAATCTTTTTCTTAATTTTATCTTTTACTTTCGAAATTATTACTAACAATTAATGTTTTGATTCAAAAAATTTCAACTTTGTTACTTTCTTGTTAAGAAAGATTCAATCTTTAAATTCTAGAATCATATCTTTTAATTTCTTGTTAGTCAAGTCATCAACTTCAATTTTCAAAATCAAATCTTTTTTTTAAAAATTTTCTTTTTCAAATCTTTTTCAAAATAAATTTCAATCATATCTTTTTAATCATATCTTTTTCAAATCATATATTTTTCAAACTTTAATTTCAAAATATCTTTTCTAACTTTTAATCTTTTCAAAATTGATTTTCAAATCTTTTTCAATTAACTGATTGACTTTTTGTTTGTTTTACTATTTTTTATCTTTTTCAAAACCACCTAACTACTTTTCTCTCTCTAATTTTCAAAAATCACCTTCCTCTTTTTCAAAATTCTTTTAATTAACTAATTATTTCAAATTTCAATTTTAATTTTATTTCCTCTCTTAATTTTCGAATTCTAACCAAATTTTAAAATAAAAACAAAAATATTTTCCTTTTCCTTTTAATTATTTTCGAAAACTCCCCCTCTCTCCTTCTATTTATTTTATTTATTTACTAACACTTCTCTTCCACTCATAAAAAATTTGAACCCTTTCCCTCTCTCTGAGTTCGAATTTTTCTCTTTCTTTCCTCATTCTTATTCTTCTTCTCTTCTACTCACATAAAGGAATCTCTATACTATGACATAGAGAATTCCTCTTCTTTTCTGTTCTCTTCTTTTTCATATGAGTAGGAGCAAGGACAAGAACATTCTTGTTGAAGCTGATCCTGAACCTGAAAGGACTCTGAAGAAGAAGCTAAGAGAAGCTAAAGCACAATAATCCAGAGAAAACCTTACAGAGAATCTCGAAAAAGAAGTAATGGCCGAACCCAACAACAATGCGAGGAAGATGCTTGGTGACTTCACTGCACCAAATTCCAACTTTCATGGAAGAAGCATCTCAATCCCTGCCATTGGAGCAAACAATTTTGAGTTTAAGCCTCAATTAGTTTCTCTGATGCAACAGAATTGCAAGTTTCATTGACTTCCATCAGAAGATCATTTTCAGTTCTTAACTGAATTCTTACAAATCTGTGATACTGTTAAGACCAATGGAGTTGATCCCGAGGTCTACAAGCTTATGCTTTTCCCTTTTGCTGTAAGAGACAGAGCTAGAATATGGTTGGATTCTCAACCTTGAGATAGCCTGAACTCTTGGGATAAGCTGGTCACAACTTTCTTAGCCAAATTCTTTCCTCCTCAAAAGCTGAGCAAGCTTAGAGTGGATGTTCAAACCTTCAGGCAAAAAGAAGGTGAATCTCTCTATGAAGCTTGGGAAAGATACAAGTAATTGACCAAAAAGTGTCCTTCTGACATGCTTTCAGAATGGACTATCCTCGATCTATTCTATGATGGTCTGTCTAAATTGTCTAAGATGTCATTGGACCATTCTGTAGGTGGATCTATTCACCTGAAGAAAACACCTGCAGAAGCTTAGGAACTCATTGAAATGGTTGCAAATAACCAGTTCATGTACACCTCTGAAAGGAATCCTGTGAGTAATGGGACGCCTCAGAGGAAGGGAGTTCTTAAAATTGATGCTCTGAGTGCCATATTGGCTCAGAACAAAATGTTAACTAAGCAAGTCAATATGATTTCTCAGAGTCTGAATGGTTTGCAAAATGCATCCAACATTACTAAAGAAGCATCTTCTGAAGAAGAAGCTTATGATCCTGAGAACCCTGCAATGGCAGAGGTGAATTACATGGGTGAAGCCTATGGAAACACCTATAATCCCTCATGGAGAAATCATCCGAATTTCTCATGGAAGGATCAACAAAAGCCTCAACAAGGCTTTAATAATTGTGGAAGAAACAGGTTTAGCAATAGCAAGTCTTTTTCATCATCCTTTCAGCAATATACAGAGAATTCTGAGCAGAGCCCCTCTAGCTTAGCAAATATAGTCTCTGATCTATCTAAGGCCACTCTAAGTTTCATGAATGAAACAAGGTCCTTCATTAGAAATTTGGAGGCACAAGTGGGCCAGCTGAGTAAAAGAGTCACTAAAACTCCTCCTAGTACTCTCCCAAGCAATACAGAAGAGAATCCAGAAAGAGAGTGCAAGGCCATAACCTTACTTGGTGTGGCCGAACCTAGAGAGGAGGAGAAGTACGTGAATTCCAATGAGGAAGACCTCATGGGATGTCCTTTGGACAAAAAGGAGTTCCTAATTGAGGAACCTAAGGAATCTGAGGCTCATCTAGAGACCATAGAGATTCCATTGAACCTACTTCTGCCATTCATGAGCTTTGATGACTATTCCTCCTCTGAAGAGGATGAAGATATTACTGAAGAGCAAGTTGCTAAGTACCTTGGAGCAATCATGAAGCTGAATGCCAAGTTATTTGGTAATGAGACTTGGGTGGATGAACCCCCCTTGCTCACCAATAAACTGAATAACTTGATTAGGCAGACATTACCTCAAAAGAAAGAGGATCCCGTAAGGTTCTTAATACCTTGTACCATAGGCACCATGACCTTTGAGAAGGCTCTGTGTGACCTGGGGTCAGGTATAAACCTCATGCCACTCTCTATAATGGAGAAACTAGGAATCTTTGAGGTACAAGCTGCAAGAATCTCACTAGAGATGGCAGACAAATCAATGAAACAGGCTTATGAACTAGTAGAGGATGTGCTAGTGAACGTTAAAGGCCTTTACATCATTGCTGATTTCATAATCCTAGACACTAGGAAAGATGAGGATGAATCCATCATCCTTGGCAGACCTTTCCTAGCCATAGCAAAAGCTGTGATTGATATTGACAGAGGAGAGTTGGTCTTTCAATTGAATGAGGACTACCTTGTGTTCAAGACTCAAGGTTCTCCTTCTGTACACATGGAGAAGAAGCATGAAAAGCTTCTCTCAATACAGAGCCAAACAAAGCGCCCACATTCAAATTCTAAGTTTGGTGTTAGGAGGCCACAACCAAACTCTAAGTTTGGTGTTGAGAGGCCACGACCAAACTCTAAGTTTGGTGTTGGGAGGCTCCAACCATGTTCTGAATATCTGTGAGGCTCCATGAGAGCCCACTGTCAAGCTATTAGCATTAAAGAAGCGCTTATTGGGAGGCAACCCAATTCTTATTTATCTATGTTATTTTATGTTTTCTTTAGGTTAATGATCATGTGGAGTCACGAAAATAACTGCAAAAATCAAAGCAAATTCAAAAAACAGCATTAAAAACTGCACACCTTGGAGGATAAGTTTACTGGCGTTTAAACGCCAGTAAGAGTGGCAAAATGGGTGTTAAACGCCAGAACAGAGCACCAAGTTGGCGTTAAACGCCAGAAACAAGCAATAGCTTGGCGTTAAATACCAGAAAAGGTATAAAAGCTGGCGTTTAACACCAGAAACAAGCAGCAATCTGGCGTTAAACGCCAGAATTGCACTCTAAGGGCATTTTTGCATGCTTAAATGGAGCAGAGATGAGAAGTCCTTGACCCCTCAGGATCTGTGGACCCCACAGGATCCCACCTACCCCACCTCTCTCTCTCTCCCCCTCACGCATCTCTATAACACTCTACCCAAAACACCACTCACCTATTAAATCTTATCCTCTTCCCTATATTCTCTTCACCAATCACCTCCATCCCTCTTCTCCAAAAATCCCACCTACCTCACTTTTCAAATTCAAACCCTTTTTCCCTCCCAAACCCACCCAATTCCATTCGGCCACTCTCTCTATAAATACCCCTCTTCACTCCTTCATTTTCACACTTCACAATAACCTTATACCCCCTTGGCCGAACTTATCTCTCATCTCCTTCTCCTCCAATTCTTCTTCTTCTACTTCTTTCTTTCTTATTTTGCTCGAGGACGAGCAAACCTTTTAAGTTTGGTGTGGTAAAAGCATTGCTTTTTATTTTTCTATAACCATTTATGGCACCTAAGGCCGAAGAAACCTTTAGAAAGAGGAAAGGGAAGGCAAAAGCTTCCACCTCCAAGTCATGAGAGATGGAGAGATTCATCTCAAAGATCCATCAAGACCACTTCTATAAAGTTGTGGCCAAGAAAAAAGTGATCCCTGAGGTCTCTTTCATGCTCAAGAAGAATGAGTATCGGAGATCCGACATGAGATCCGAAGAAGAGGTTGGAAAGTTCTCACCAACCCCATTCAACAAGTCGGAATCTTAATGGTTCAAGAGTTCTATGCCAATGCATGGATCACTAGGAACCATGATCAAAGTATGAACCCGAATCCAAAGAATTGGCTTACAATGGTTCGGAGGAAATACTTAGATTTCAGTCCGAAAAATGTAAGGTTAGCATTCAACTTGCCAATGATGCAAGAAAACGCACGCCCCTACACTAGAAGGGTCAACTTTGATCAAAGGTTGGACCAAGTCCTCAAGGATATATGTGTGGAAGGAGCTCAATGGAAAAGAGACTCAAGAGGCAATCCGGTTCAATTGAGAAGACCGGACCTTAAGCCTGTGGCTAGAGGATGGTTGGAGTTCATCCAACGCTCTATCATTCCTACTAGCAACCGATCTGAAGTAACTGTAGATCGAGCCATCATGATCCATAGTATCATGATTGGAGAGGAAGTGGAAGTTCATGAGATCTTACCTCTAGAACTCTACAAGGTGGCTGACAAGTCCTCCACTTTGGCAAGGCTAGCCTTTCCTCATCTCATTTGTCACCTATGCAATTCGGCTGGGATTGACATAGAAGGAGACATCCTCATTGAAGAGGACAAGCCCATCACTAAGAAAATGATGGAGCAAACAAGAGAGCCCACTCATGGACCTCAACAAGAGCATGAGGAAATTCCTCATCAAGAAATCCCTGAGATGCCTCAAGGGATGTATTTTCCTCCACACAACTATTGGGAGCAACTCAACACTTCTTTGGAAGACTTGAGTTACAACATGGACTAACTAAGGGTGGAGCATCAAGAGCACTCCATCATTCTCCATGAGATTAGAGAAGATCAAAGAGCTTTGAGGGAGGAGCAACAAAGGCAAGGAAGAGACATAGAGGAGCTCAGGCATTCCATTGGATCTTCAAGAGGAAGAACTAGCTGCCATCACTAAGCTGGACCTGTTCTTTGATTCCCTTGTTCTTATTTTTCTGTTTATTGAATTTGATGCCTTATGTTCGTCTATGTTTGTGTCTTCATTACATGATCATTAGTGTCTAGTGTCAATGTCTTAAAGCTATGAATAATTCCATGAATCCTTCACCTTTCTTAAATGAAAAATGTGCCTAATTACAAAAGAACAAGAAGTACTTGGATTTCAAATTTTATCTTGAAATTACTTTAATTATTTTGGTGTGGTGGCAATACTTTTTGTTTTCTGAATGAATGCTTGAACAGTGCATATTTTTTATAGTGAAGTTTATGAATGTTAAAATTATTGGCTCTTGAAAGAATGATGAACAAAGAGAAATGTTATTGATAATCTGAAAAATCATGAATTGATTCTTGAAGCAAGAAAAAGCAGTGAAAAAAAAGTGGCGAAAATTAAAAGAAAAAGAAAAAGAAAAAGCAAGCAGAAAAAGCCAATAGCCCTTTAAACCAAAAGGCAATGGTAAAAAGGATCCAAGGCTTTGAGCATTAATGGATAGGAGGGCCCAAGGAAATAAAATTCAGGCCTAAGCGGCTAAATCAAGCTGTCCCTAACCATGTGCTTGTGTCATGAAGGTCTAAGTGAAAAGCTTGAGATTGAGTGGTTAAAGTCGTGATCTAAAGCAAAAAGAGTGTGCTTAAGAACTCTGGACACCTCTAATTGGGGACTTTAGCAATGCTGAGTCACAATCTAAAAAGGTTCACCCAGTTATGTGTTTGTGGCATTTATGTATCCGGTGGTAATACTGGAAAACAAAGTGCTTAGGGCCACAGCCAAGACTCATAAAGTAGCTGTGTTCAAGAATCAACATACTGAACTAGGAGAATCAATAACACTATCTAAAATTCTGAGTTCCTATAGATGCCAATCATTCTGAATTTCAAAGGATAAAGTGAGATGGCAAAACTATTCAAAAGCAAAAAGCTACTAGCCCGGCTCATCTAATTGGGACTAAGTTTCATTGATATTGTGAGATTCATTGTATATTCTCTTCTTTTTATTCTATTTTGTTTTCAGTTGCTTAGGGACAAGCAACAATTTAAGTTTGGTGTTGTGATGAGCAGATAATTTATACGCTTTTTGGCATTGTTTTTAGATAGTTTTTAGTAGGATTTAGTTACTTTTTAGTATATTTTTATTAGTTTTTAAGCAAAATTTACATTTCTGGACTTTACTATGAGTTTGTGTATTTTTCTGTGATTTCAGGTATTTTCTGGCTAAAATTGAGGGACCTGAGCAAAAATCTGATTCAGAGGCTGAAAAAGGACTGCTGATGCTGTTGGATTCTGACCTCCCTGCACTTGAAATGGATTTTCTGGAGCTACAGAAACTCAAATGGTGCACTCTCAATTGCGTTGGAAATTCGACATCCTGGGCTTTCCAGCAATATATAATATTCCATACTTTACTTGAGTTTTGACAATGCAAACTGGCGTTCAAACGCCAACTTCCTGCCCTACTCTGGTGTTAAACGCCAGAAACAGGATAGAAGCTGGAGTTAAACACCCAAACTGGCATAAAAACTGGCGTTTAACTCCAAGAAAAGTCTCTACACATGAAAGCTTCAATGTTCAGCCCAAGTACACACCAAGTTGGCCCAGAAGTGGATTTCTGCATCATTTACTTATTTCTGTAACCCTAGTAACTAGTTTAGTATAAATAGAACTTTTTACTATTGTACTCACATCTTTGGACGCTAAGTCCTTAGACAGATCTTTGGATCATCTTTTGATCTTTTGATCACTTTTGGGAGGCTGGCCATTCGGCCATGCCTGAACCTTTATCACTTATGTATTTTTAACGGTGGAGTCTCTACACACCATAGATTAAGGTGTGGAGCTCTGCTGTTCCTCGAGTATTAATGCAAAGTAGTATTATTTTTCTATTCAATTCAAGCTTACTATTATTCTAAGATATTCACTCGCACTTCAACCGGATGAATGTGATGATCCGTGACACTCATCATCATTCTCACCTATGAACGCGTGCTTGACAACCACTTCTATTCTATCTGCAATAGCTTGAGTGTGTATCTCTTGGATTCCTGGTCCATGTGTTTGATTGCCTCTCCTGACAATAGAGTCTTCGTGGTATAAGATAGAATCAATTGGCAGCATTCCTGAGATCCGGAAAGTCTAAACCTTGTTTGTGGTATTCCGAGTAGGATCTGGGAAGGGATGATTGTGACGAGCTTCAAACTCATGACTGTTGGGCATAGTGACAGACGCAAAAAGATCAATGGATCCTATTCCAACACAAGTGAGAACCGACAGATGGTTAGCCCTACGTAACCCGTAGTTGGACCATTTTCACTGAGAGGAAGGGAGGTAGCCATTGACAACAGTGATGCCCGAACATACAGCTTGCCATAGAAAGGAGTATGAAGGATTGGATGAAGGTAATAGGAAAGCAGAGATTTAGTAGGAATGATGCATCTCCATACGCTTATCTGAAATTCCCACCAATGAATTACATAAGTATCTCTATCTTTATTTTATGTTTATTTATCTTTTAATTATCAAAACTCTATAACCATTTGAATCCGCCTGATTGATATTTACAAGATGACCATAGCTTGCTTCAAGCCGACAATCTCCGTGGGGTCGACCCTTACTCACGTAAGGTTTATTACTTGGACGACCCAGTGCACTTGCTGGTTAGTTGTGTGAAGTTGTGAAAAAGAGTTGAGATTACAATTGTGCACCGGTTTCTCACTGTCCAACCCCTTCTAACTTAAATTCTAAGCTATTTATACACTTTCTTTAATTGATTTTCAAGTCGTCTGGATTGGGATTTTGGCCTTTCTTGGAGTTGATTTGGCTGGCTTCCAATGCAGCTGAGAAGAGAGAGGTGCCAATTATGGAATTCTGATATCAATGTTGGAGTCAACGTTTTTAGGCAAACGTTGAGTTAAACGTTCTTTAGGAAAGATGGATTCTGGGGGCTGCAATCAACGTTTGACTCAACGTTGGGGTGCCAACGTTCGCCCATCCACGTGTGCGCGTGGCATACGCATACGCGTGGATGGCACATTTTACAACTTCACGCGTTTGCGCTGCCTATGCGTGCGCGTGGATGCAAAATACCCAATTCCAATTTTTTAAAGCTTTTCGAAGTCATTGGACCCAGTGTTTGAGTGAAAATGCTCCCTCCAATGTTAATTTATCCACCCGTGCGCGTCACCTACGCGTGCGTGTGGATTGCCAATATTCATGCTCATGTGTACGCGTCGATGCGCTTTTTCCAAAATTGAGTTTTGAACTTCATTTCGCACACGTTGGCATCAACGTTGGACTGGCAACGTTCCCTCTAACGCTGGCCTCTCCACGCGTGCGCGTGGTCTATTAAAATTCATGATCCACGCGTGCGCGTATAGCACGCATACGCGTCACCACAATTTTTCCAATTTTTCCAAAAGCACATTACATCAAAACGTTGGAGGTAACGTTGGCTTGCCAACATTTTCTCCAACGTTGGCACCAGTATTATGCAAAAATTTTGCTCTGCCTCTCCTTCCAACGTTTGAGGCAACGTTGGTGGTCCAACTTTGGCCAGCAACGTTGTTTCTCCTCCTTCTTTCCATGGCCATTCTTTAACTTTCTTCCATGCCTTTCTTTACCTATCATCAAGCAACACATGCATCAAAGTCTTGCTAGATCACAAGAGATTGCATCATTCTTAGCACACAAGTAATTATGGCATAAATCTCATGAAAAAGCATCAAATTAACTATGTTTGAATCAATCAAGGTATGCATGAACTTTTAATCCAAATGCTTACTTATGGCGCAAGAAAGTGCATAAAACCTAATAAAATCAAAAGAAAAAGGCTAGTGAAACTAGCCTAAGATGCCTTGGCATCAAAAACTCATTTCGAAACAAGTACATACTAAATGCACCTAATTTAAATCCAGAATGAATCGAAATTACTTAAAGATTATGACACACAAACTTAATTCGAAAACAAACACACAAACAAAATTGAATCATGAACAAAAACACATCCAAATCTATCAAGTGATTTTGCAGCATTATGTGTTTCTTCTTCTTTATTTGATTAGATGAACAAGACAAGAAAAGAATAACATGATGAGAAGTTTTGAGGAATTTTTTCTTCTTGTTTCTTCTTTTTTGTTTGATTTTTCTTCTCTTTTTCTTAGTTTTATTCCTCTCAAGATATTGAAACAAGAATAATCATAACAAGATGATTCACTTAAAAATTCACTGAAATTATATTTAGAATAAATCGAAATTATATTCAGAATAAACCTAAAATTAAATTCATAATGTAAACTCATTTCAAAATAAGCACAGACCAAATGCATCTTATTTAAATCTAGAATGAATCAAAATTACTTAATGATTGCGACACTGATGAATCCATATTTGATGATGAATTTTGGTTAGAATTGAATGGATTTCATCATATAAACTTGCATTTATTCCCTTTAATAGCATGTTTTTGAATCTTCCTCCCAAATTGTGCTTGATTATGAAAATATGCTCTCTTGTGCTTAGTTTGATCTATTTTTATTCCATTTACCTCCCATTCAATGCTTTGATGTGTTTGTGAGTTATTTCAGGTGGATAAGGTAGGAATGGGATGGAGAAAATGGAAGAAGAGCATGCAAAGTGGAGGAAACTTGAAAAATCAAAGGAGATGAGCTCAAAGACCTGTGCATGCGCACAGCCTCTTGTGCGTCCGCACAGGAGCACAAGCAGAGCGCGTGGATCATTTTGAGCACATCGCGCGTCCCGTCAAGCATCGCCTAGTGTTCGTGCACACAGCTACTTGTGCGTACACACAGGTTGGAAATTTCGCAAAGTGTACGGACGCACACATCTATACGTCCGCACAGGTGCCCGCGCTTGACCTCATTAGAAAAACATGTGACTCGCGATTTGAGGGCTTTGGAGGCCCATTTCTGAAATTTTTCAAAAATAAACTAGATTTATAGAGCTTTAAATCAGTCAAAGTCTCATAGAAAAAAGCATTTTTCAGGAGAGAGTTATACTGATTACAAGTTTGCTTTCAAAAACTGGTTTCGCTGTCAAAATAGCTAAGAGCTCTATTTTTAAAACAAGCACAACTCCTTTTACAAAATTTATAATAGTCTAAAATTTTGACACAAACAAGAAAATAGTCCAAGTCTCAATGTCGTTTTAGTACCACTCAAAATTATGGTTAGGATTGGGAGATATAAGCTTGGAAAGTTGCTGGTTTGATTATGTAGCAGCAGAAAATCAGTTTTAAAGTAATAAACTTCAAAAATTTATATCTCCTAATCCAACCGTAAACTTTAACCAAATTTTGTAGGATTGATCTACGCATCTCAGAGATTAAAGAAAAATTAATTTCATCCAATTGTGATGGTTAGATCGTTCCCAAAAAGCGTTTGAAGCTGTTGCCAGAAAATAGATTATGCAGAATTTTGCCAAACCTCAACTATCAAAATATTTCAACCCCAGCCCCTTTAAAACTTTCCAAATCTTACCATAGTGGCTCAAAACCAAACTCAACTACACCACATCATTCCTCAATACACTAGTTTACGATCTCCATAAAGTTTTCAATCCAACAACCCACGTTTAACACAACATCTTTAATATACATCATCATGATCATATCCAACAATTCAAGTTCAACATAACAATATACATACTCATCAATACCTACATCATCATACACTTCAAATATCATCTTTCCACCATCATCAACTATATTCATGTCCCAAAACCAATGAATTTATCATGCTTCAACAAATCAAACATACATTGTCAACTAAACTACCAATCAAATCCAACATTCTCAATCCAACTTATCCTAGGTCGTCTAGCTTAAGTTTTCACAAGACATTACATATTAAATACGAGAAACCAAAACCATGCCTTAGTCGATTTCCATGTATTCCTAAGACACCAAACACAGCCCCAAAAGTTCCAAAGTCACCAAAGCACAAGCACCCAACCTCCACCAAGTTCCAAAGTTCACAATTAAAGCTCCAACATGTACATATATACACCTAATTTCACATATATCACACATACATACCCAAATTCAATACTCAATACACAAGTTCAAGGAATTAACTAGGGTTTTAGGATCCTCACCTTACCCAAGCATCATATAAGTAAAAGTGAAGGTTTTTCTCAAGCTAATCGGGTCCTATAACATCAAGGAAGCAAAATCACACCACCACTTTAATAAATTTTGAAAATAAAAAGGGATAGAGCAACTATGGTAATAGAGTGACTTACCTATGAAATTGTTCTGATGGATTCGTAGAGCTCGACGCGGTGAACGCGTAGCCGTAAACAGTGCGGCGATCGGAGCTCAAAGCGAGAAGTTATTTGAGATTGATGTGGGAGTTAGGTTTTGGAGCTCTTCCTCCTCTTTGCTTGCATGCTCCACGGGTTCCTCTTTGAGGAAGAAGAAGAGTGAGCTGATGCTCATTAATTTAAGGGAGTTGGTTGGGCCTTGGGCCCAATACGGGTCCAGTTTGGCATCTTTGGCTCAATCTTGGGCCAAACTCTTTAAAATTAGTGTTAAGATTTTTATTTTAATTAGCTCGGTTACTTTAAACTATCAGATTCTATTTTCTACTTACTTTGATTAATAATCAATTTATTGGTTAGTTATTTACTAATTACTCGGGGTTTATAAGTTTAACCTAAATCTACCCTAATTCTAGAGAGAAGAGGGAGCTTCTCTCTCTAGAAAACTACCCTAAGACATGTTTCTAAACTACACTAATTGCTCCCCCTTTCTTCCTTCTTGATTTCAGCCTTAAATAGCTTCAGAAATGAGTTTGACTGAGCCTAGATGAGCTCATAAATCGCCCCCAACGTATTCACTTTAATGAGGTCACGTGACCAGCGTCACGCATGCACATCGATTGACAGATTTCCCCTCACATGTACACGTGGGTCACGCGTGCGCGTCGCCTTGAGTTATCTAAATGCTCATTTCTTCATGAATTCTCCACTTTGCATGCTTTTCTCTTCACTTCTTCCATCCAATCCTTGCCTTATAAGCTTGAAATCACTTATAAAACATATCAAGGCCTCGAATGGAATTAAAGTGAATTAAAATTAGCTAATTAAAGGCCTAAAAAGCATGTTTTTCACTCTTAAGCACAAATTAGGAGAATTTCACAAAACATGCTATTTCATTGAATAAATGTGAGATAAGTTGATAAAATCCACCAAATTCAACACAAGATAAACCACAAAATTGGGGTTTATCAATGACCCAATCGATTATGTCAAGTTATAAATTCATTTGAGCTAGTAAACTTATAGTTTACAATGGCATGTGATTCAATTGCATTAATCTTGGTATAATATAACCTAGATGAAAGTGAGGATAACTTTTCTAATATAACCTTTTTATTTAAATAATGAGTTATGATATATAATTAAGTACTCAATTGCACTAATCGTGCTGATAACGTGTTATGAAATAAATAACTAAGGAAGATATAATAAATATAAAATAATTAAATATAAATAGAAGACTCTAGTATTGATATTCGTCAATATAATTATTTCACTATAATAGAAGTAATTTATATATATATATACCAGTATACTGCCACTTAAAAACCCACCAGAAAAATAGGAAAGAGAGAGTTTTATATCATAGAGAAAGATAGGAGAATATTCATTATTATTATTGATGGTGTATCTTCTTGTCTTAGAACTTTGCTCCTTTATTTATACACGAACATGGTCATTGCTTTTAAATTTCATTAAATATAATTTTATCTTGAAAATCTGAATCTTATAAAAAAATGGACATCCACCTCAAACTATCTTATCACAATAAAAGATAAATTTTTCTTTACTTTTTTCTTCTAATAAAACAGGACTTATTCTCTCTACAATATTACTTGTTTTTCAGGTTTTTTTCGTCTTATTATTAATTAAAAATATTTCTTTCTGTAATTGTAATTATCAATTTATCAAAATTAAATTTTTTGGATACTTATTATGAAATACATTATTCATTTTGGTAAAAAAAATCATTTAATTACTCTCTTATTTTTTATAATTTTATTAAATTTATAATTAAATTTTTATATTTTAAAAATTTTTAATTAATTTTTTATATTAATTTTAATTTTATAATTAAATTTTTATTATGACAAAAGTATTAGAGATAATCAAATTTTTTCCTTCAAATTAAAGGTATTTATATTTAAAAATTTAATCAAATTCTTTAATCACATATTTTTTATAAAAATATTTTATTAATTTTAATATTTTTTATACGATAATATTTTAATTATAAAAATTAAAAAATTGTATAAAAATTTAATTAAAAATTTTTAAAATATAAACATTTAATTATAAATATAATAATATTATAAATATTTACAGAATAAGTAAACCGAGAAAAAGAGAGGGGCAAGTAGTTCATCACTCTTAATTGTGACTTACGCAACATTAAATAATTTAGGAGAATATGGCATATGGCATAAAATTACAATAATTGAGGGTGGAGCTGGAGAGTATCGCAAGGTCAAATCCGTCATTACGCATCTGATATTGCATGCTGGCAACGCGAAAATGTCTCGTCTCGTTTTTTTATTACATGAAAAAAGAAAAAACCAAAAATTAAAAACAAAAAAACAAAAACAAAAAACAAAACAAACTCAAAACAAAATTCTACAATAAATTTCGATCAATATCTTCTCCGTAGGGTTCCTCTCTCTCTTTCTCCCTCTCTCTCTCTCTTCCGTTTCTCTCTGATCCAAATCGTAGCCATTTTTTGTTCTTTTGTACTCGATTCTCAGCGTAGATCTTTGCGTTTCTTCTTCTCCTTCTCCCAATTTGGCTTCTTTTTTCGGTTTAGCTGAAACACTCTGAGGAGAAGGAGGGAAACAACGAATAGTGTTTCAAGATTCCACCTTTTTGCGCATTTGATGCTGTTTTCTCGTTGAAGCTTCAATCTTTTGCAATTTACCCTGGTTTTTCATGGTGGATATGGATGTTTTTGGAGCTGGGGGTGATCTTGGAGCAGCTCCTAGCACACAGGATCTTAGGCAATTAGGGGGTGCTTCCTCAGGTTTGCTTCGCCGTTCTTAGATTCATTGCCTTGTTTTATTTTAGCATTTTTTTTCTCTTTCATTGGTGTTTCTTTCTTTGGTCTCTGATTCAGCTTGTTCCTGTAGATCTAGTCTGTTTTAGCCACTAATTTGTTATGAAGTATTGGCAAATTTGATGCTTGAATAGTTACTACCACGTTAGTGGAATTGTTCTGCTTTGTGTTCCAAAGGTGTTTATTTATGTGTTGTACTCAGTTCAGAGCAGCTCAATGATCAACCATTTGAGTTTGGGGTAGAATATTCTTTCATGTTCCGTAGGGTAGCTGAACCAGGAGATTGGGCTAGAGTTGACAGTTCTGTAAATGCTTGAAAATTTCCCCTGCTGAAGTGTTGGTTATAGCTTATGATTTGGAATGTTTGTGAGGTTTTGTTGCCTTATTTGAGCTTATGCTGTCGTTGCCTGCTTTTGTGTGTGCGTATTTGCGGGGTTGGGATGTTGGGGGTTGTCAATTGAGGAGAAGATTGGTTTATGTGTTGCTTACTCTGGTTGGTTCAGTAGCCAAAAGGACAAAACAGATAGTGCATTATTGTCGAGCTTGTAGTAGCTTTTATCCATATCAATGTCTTAATGTAGCGTAATGTTTGTGTTGATATCTTTTCCATTTTATAGTGGAAGGTTTTGTTGTACTCCAATGATGTTTGCTTTCCGTTCAAAATTAAAATTATTATACCATTTTTTCTTACCTGTACATATTAAGTTAGTTAATTTTCTCTTATCTTTTATTTCTTGTCTTTTTGGTGAGTGTGAGCTTATCTAATTTTTGTTTTTATATTTATTTTGTTATTGCTGTTGTTATCTTGGTCACATGGGAATTCTCTGTTCTGTATGCATTATCTCTGGTACTTTTCACGTTAGGGAATTGGTAAACAGTTTTTAACTGAAATTATGTTTTGCAGAAGGAGCAGTTTTTGATGCATCACAATATGCGTTCTTTGGTAAAGATGCTGTCCAGGAAGTTGAATTGGGAGGGTTAGAAGATGATGATTATTTGCCTCCAGTTGAATCTAAAGAGGATTTCTTTTTCAATAGAGATGAGGTTGTTTTTTAATCTCGTGTTGATTCCCCTTCCCCTGCCCCCTTCTATCCCCATGTCATCATATTTTGTTTTCTTTTCCATCTGGTCCCGTCCTCTATACTCCCCTCACCAAAAAGAGAAAAGAAGGGGAGGGAGGGGGGGGGGGGGAGAGATTGGAAGCAGTGGATATTTTATTTATTTTACTTATTACATTTTAAGCTGAATCACTTGGTGGGATAAGGTTTTGTTTTTGCTATTTGTTATAGAGATTTGCTAGATATCGTCAATTGACTATTTCTTTTCCTGTGAAGGCTGAGGATGTAAGATCGCTTTCCGACATTGATGATCTCACCACTACTTTTATGAAGGTAATCTTGACATGATTGATTTGTTGAATGCTGCTTGATTATTGTGTGATGATCATAATTTGCTTGAATTCATTGGGTAAGAGAGAGAATCATCCTTTTTTGAATAAAACTTTTTCCCTTTTTTCCCTCTCGTAAAATTAATGTTGTAATCATGCAATGCTTCAAAAATATGTTGCATGGCATGAGTTGAGAAAGGAGGAAATAAATGTGAAGGCAGAGCTTTGGAAACAAACTTTAGTAGTATATGGTTTTCATTTAAGTACTTCATACATAAGTTCAGCTGGAAGTGAGCTAATGCTAACTTGGATGTTAGAATCAGATATCACACCTTCCAGGAAGCCGGTGATTTACATATCTTTCTTATTCGTAATAGGAGAGTACAACTTGAAATTTAAAGGGGAGTTTTGTTGTATAGCTATTAGACTGGCAATATTGTATGAGAAATAGATGTTGAATTATAAAAGCTAAGGATTATGACATAGAGTGGACCTTCCTCTGTTTGACTAGACAACAGACATTTGTAGTGCGCATAAAATTAAAGGCTGAGAATTAGAGAGTATTTGACACAAATATTCCGGACAAACGGGGAAGTGATAATATAGCGAGGGTTAGTGGGTAGCTATCATTGTTAGAAAACAACCTGGGAATCTACTTGGAGAATTTTGGGATTCAGAATGAAACAATGAACAGTTTGAGGGAATGAGATTCATGATTTTTGGACTTTCTGGGAAACACAGTAAACCTGTTTTTATGCTATTATAGAAATGGCTTGTGTTTGACCTCAGGCTTGGCCTGACATGTAACCTAAACAAAAAAAGCTTTCATTGTGATCTGACCTGGCAATGAATTTTCAGAGGGGTTTTTGAATTGTGATAAACGTGGTAGGACTTGGTCTGCAATTGGGAACAAAGATGCTGTTGATTGCACTAGATTGTTGGCTGTCAAGTGGCTACTTTTAATATATTCATTTAATATAGTCAATTTCTCTAATTTGTCCATGGATTATTGAACCATGTGAAGTTGTGCCTGAATTGCTTTTCATCTAGAAATCCTATTCACTCTCTATAAATGATAGGCCCTTGCATCATCAATGATGGAGTTGAAAATTTGAAATCCCTGTTTGAACCAAAACGGTGTGGCACACAGTTCATATATGTAAAAAGTATTCAAACATAGTCACATAATCGATTATTTTAAAAAGTGATCACACAAATAAGGATTATTAAAATAAGTTTATTTTTTCAGTGTTCTCAGACACACCTGAGGTAAGTAGAGATTCTAAGTTTTGGCCATTTAGGATGTACTTTCTAGTGATTGTTAGTAAAATGGATTTCTGAACTCCATTAATGAGTTTTGTTATTGTCAATGCAGTATGCCATTTTTTAAAGTTTTTTTAATATTTTTTTATCCCTTTCCCCATTTCCTCCTTTAGCCTGCCTGGCAAAATATTTCCTGTTGATAAGTCCACTTATTTTGTGATGTAAATGAAAATGATTAAAGTAAAAGTGGAAGAGTTGGCTAATGAAAGCTTTATCTGATTATTATGCTTCCTTTGGCAGTTTAAAGTTAGTTGAATGTTTTTGGTGTTATCAGACACAAAACTCAGAGATTTGATATTTTCTTTATATGATCTATATGTGCTTTTCAGAGGATGTTTTGCCTACATTTGGTGTGTAAAGCTCATGATTTTTTTAGAGGATTTCTTTCTTAGACATTTTGAGAGATTGAAAAGCTAGGGAAGATCCTTTTCTTCCCTTTGTCTTTTGTTCTTTTCTGTCTTAGTTTGTCTTTAATCCCAAAAATAAAATGTTCAAGATAACATGTTCTCAATTTTGTTATCTAGCTTCTGTTATGAATTTGATCTTATGCTTCTCTGTGTGGGTTTTCATATGCTTTGCTTTATGTATATTAATAGCTTCTTTATTGTTACTGTTATTAAATATAATTTCAGTTGAACAAGAATGTGAGTGGACCAAGAAGTCCAGGAGTTATTGGCGATCGAGGATCACGAGAAAGTGAGTAAAGCAACTGTTTTTTCCTTATCTCAATTTTTTTTTGAAATTTTTATACTCGTTTAACATCACTCATTGATATTCTATTTTCATTTATTATACTCCTAGAACATCTGACAGGAAAAATTCCTGACTAATGGTTTTTTCTTGTTAAAAGTTGGTAGCAAAAATGTATAGATGGTAACTATTCAGAGTATTCAGTAGAGTGAAGATAGATTTTGGAGAGAAAAGAGTCTCTCCATTACCCTTTAGCACATATATTCATTCTGTATTCGCTAGGTTATACTGATATCAGGCGAAAGCTTTGGAATAGAATCATCTTACTTGTTCTTGCACTGTTTCTACCTTCTCTCCCTCTAGTTCTAGTCCAGGATAATCATATTTTGGCCACTTATCTGTGAAGTAACTGAAGTATAAGTTAAATATTTAGTAATTATCGGGATTCAGGATAATACTTGGTTTTTCTTCAATTGGCTTTTGTTAATACGGACATAGAAGGATAACATAGTTTGGTTTATGCGCACATACAGACAGCCATAATCTGATCATTTTGCAAATTGCCCCAAGTTTCTGTACATTGATGACGTTGCTTAACAGCAAGAACCTAATTTTTCTTATAATGTTGGAAGTTTGTTAGAACTAAATAGCTGAAAAAAAAATTGATTTGATTACTTTCGCTCTAGGATTTTGTCTGCTCCTAGAGAAATAATGTTCGCTGCTGATATGGTTCTTTTGCATTTTATCCCTCTCTTTCTTCCCTCTTTTAAAGCATTTAACATCATGAGCCTCTTTACTCACACTTTGTATACCTTTCCTATCCTCTGAATATGTCACGGGGAACTTCGATAATAAATATGCAGCAAATCATAGGTTTACGCAAACCATATTTTCATTATTAAATTTTTGGCTTTGCTGCAAGCTTATTTGTAATTGGTGATCTAACATTCTTCAACTAAATGATCTGTTGAAATGGCAACTTCAATATTTGAGTGTATGAATGAAAATACTTTCTTATAGCTATACATGCTCTTTCATCAAAGGAATTGCCTTTAGTATTGTGAATTTAGGTTTGATTGTGTGCGTGTGCATGTGAAACCCACTTGTAAGAATAGATTGTATAAGATGTTGGTACGTTCTGTTTTTACAGTGACTAGTTTTAGCATGTATATTCCTCCCTCTTAACTAATGCAATCTGTTTTTCGGCACTGGACTGAATTATATATTTTATTTTTACGCAGATTCGACTTCTGAATGGCCACAAAGGGATGATATGAACTGGCCTGACCACATGAATGCTTATGATAGTGAAGGTTCTCTGGATGGCAAAAGATGGTCATCGCATCCCCATTCTTCTCTCGCCCATTTAAATGAACCTAAGCCCTTGTACAGAACGTCTTCCTATCCTGATCAGCAAAGGCAGCCACAACAATACCAACTCCAGCATCGCTCTAGTGAACCCGTTGCTAACTGGCTTGATCAACTTTTTTATGAAACTGAAACATCTCAGGATGGCAAAAGATGGTCATCACAGCCACATTCCTCCTTCCCTCAGCTACAAGAATCAAAGCCTTTGTACAGAACATCTTCATATCCTGAAAAGCAGCCGGAGCTTACTCGTTATTCCAGTGAACCAATTTTGGTACCAAAGTCTTCATTTACTTCTTTTCCTCCTCCTGGTGGCAGGTCTCAGCAGACTTCTCCTAGTCATAGTGCAAGCCACTTGAACATTTCATATCATGCTGGAGGAGCTCAGATGGGACTTTCATCTCAAAATCTATCTCATCTTTCTAATTCTGCACTACAGTTGAGTGGATTAAACCATGGGTCTCATTTTGGTGGAAACATGCGCCAGTTTCCTACTGGTTCTGCTCTTCAGCGAATTCAGAATCAACTGGTCAACCAGGCAGCGTTATATCCTGGAGATCATTCAAACCTTCTTAGTAATATGTTGCAGCAGCAATTACACCTTCACAATGGATCAATATCTCCACACTTAATGACTCAATTACAGCAACAGCAACACAGATTGCATCATCCTGTTCAGCAATCTGCAAGCTATTTATCAGGTTTCAAGTCCCATTTATTTAACCCCCACCTTTCTTCTAGCTCGTCTCTTGGAAAATATGAACATATGCTCGGTCTGGGTGATGTTAGAGATCATAGACCAAAATCAAATCAAAAAGGAAAACATAGTCTCCGTTTCTCCCAACAGAATTCTGATGCCAGTAGCCAGAAGAGTGAAAGTGGTTCATTACAGTTTAGGTCCAAATATATGACAAGTGATGAAATTGAGAGTATTCTTAGAATGCAGCATGCTGTGACTCATAGTAATGACCCGTATGTGGATGACTATTATCACCAAGCTTGTCTTGCAAAAAAGGCTCCTGTGGCGAAGTCAAAAAATTTGTTTTGCCCAACCCAGATAAGGGAAGTTCCTGCTCGATCTCGTTCTAATTCTGATCAGCATGCTTTTCTCCAGGTTGATGCCATGGGTAGGATTACATTCTCATCTATTCGACGCCCTCGGCCTCTTTTGGAGGTTGATCCTCCAAACTCTTCTGTTACCAGTAGCTCTGAGCAAGGCATTTCAGAAAAGCCTCTTGAACAGGAGCCTATGTTTGCAGCTAGAGTCACAATTGAGGATGGTCTGTGTTTGCTCCTTGATGTAGATGATATTGATCGTTTCCTAAAGTGTAATCAGCTACAAGATGGGGGAAGCCAATTAAGACGAAGACGACAGGTCCTGTTGGAAGGATTAGCAACTTCACTTCAGCTTGTTGACCCACTGGGGAAAAATGGACATAAAGTTGGACTTGCTGCTAAGGATGATGTAGTTTTCTTGAGATTAGTATCTATTGCCAAGGGACGTAAGCTCCTTGCAAAGTATCTTCGGTTGCTTCTTCCTGGTAGTGAACTTATGAGGATAGTCTCTATGGCAATCTTCCGTCATCTAAGATTCTTATTTGGTGGTCTCCCTGCAGATCCAGCATCTTTGGAGACTACAAGTAACCTTGCCAAAATTGTCTGCCAATGTGTTCAAGGAATGGATCTTGGTGCTCTCAGTGCTTGTCTTGCGGCAGTTGTTTGTTCTGCGGAGCAGCCTCCTCTTCGTCCTCTTGGAAGCTCTGCTGGAGATGGGGCTTCTCTTATTTTAGTATCTGTTCTTGAGAGGGCTACTGAACTTCTAACTGATCATCATGCTGCATGCAACTACAATATGGGTAATCGTTCGTTTTGGCAGGCCTCATTTGATGAATTCTTTGGCCTTCTGACGAAGTATTGCATGAATAAATACCAAAGTATCATGCAATCCCTGCTTATACAAAATCCAGCAAATGTCGATGACATTGGATCGGATGCAGCTAAAGCAATTAGTAAGGAAATGCCTGTTGAACTCCTTCGTGCAAGTCTCCCTCACACTGATGACCGCCAGCGGAAGTTATTACTGGATTTCGCACAGCGCTCGGTTCCTGTGGTTGGATTTAACAATAATGCAGGCAGTAGCGGCGGCAGTCATGTGAACTCAGAGACAGTGCTAAGTTGAAGAGACAAAGCTTACCTACCGAATGGCTTTTGGGTGAAAACCACATTGAATGTCTTGCGGACATCCTTGCATCTGTTGTTCTGTTATATGTGGAAACTATCTCAAAATTGAATGTGACTTGCATCTGTGGTGGGGTTCTTCTGCCTTACCTCGTTTATCTTACATCTTACATATCATAATGCCAATAATGATGTGCAGCATTGTGATTTGCAATCAGGCCTGTGATGATGATGTTCTTGGCTTGATCTGTTCCCTCATGTCTTTACTTTTACTTTTGACAAGGGGAGCCTTATTTTGTTATTATGTGTGGCTGTTAGGAAAAAACATTAGCGGTTAGCATGTACAGGTCTTAGGTACATATTTGGTTCCCATGTTTCCTTATTATTATTACATACACAAGGAATGGGGTGGGCTGTGTACTTGTGTTCACATGGTTACCTGTGATATATAACCATTTCAACTGGAACGTGGCATGGACCATTGGGGATGTTGCAAATTTCGCTGAGAAACGGGCTCTAACAATGTGGCGTTGCTGAAAAATTCAAAAGTTCAAAAGCACTGTACCGGAGAATAAGTTAATATTGACCTTGGTTGCATAATTTTATAATCTTTTCATCACTGTTAACAATTTGTAGATGTCATGTATTTCGTTACTTATGAGGCGACTTAAATTTCATCCTCTAACTGTTTCTGACTTTTGCATGATTTCCCTAGGAAATATATTATTTCATTTAGCACTTGCACATTTAGTAATATATGTTGAATTTTGAATGTTGAATAATAGGGCTCTACAATGCGCTATTCTTATCGAGTTATCGGGATATTGATACTGATAGCAATGGTTTTACTCCTTGGTAGTCTTTTTCTTTTGGTATGTATTGTTCTGACATTTATATAAAAGAAAGATGGAAGCATTAAATTTTAAAATCAACGATGCGAGTATCTATAAAAATGAGCTTGGATAATAGAAAGAGAAGTCCATATAATTTATTTTGGTGTTTTATGGACCTCACTATTTAAGATGGATGATACAGATTTGGTGCCTATACTCCAAGTAAAATTTGTACGGCTGTGTGCATTGTTGAGTAGGTGTCAATATAAATACGCTAGCACAGTTTGTTTTATATATGTAATGGATAATGGACGAATAGACAATGTATTGTTAGTTAAGATTACTTTGGTAGAAACATAATATTATATGTAGTGTTCAAAACGAAAACAATGCTCAAACTTTTGCTGAAACTGGCTCAAAAACAGCTTAACTTCTGTCGAAACGATTATAATATACTTTTCTACAGTTACGAGAACAACTATTTTCTTCCCCTTTGAAATAGATTTTTAATCAAGTTCCCAAACATGGTTTATGGGAAGATTATAAAAGATAAAATAAAATATGTAAGTTAAGTATTTTGTTTCTTCGAGTGTTATCACTCTAATAAAATTATATGCGTTGTTCAGCTACTAACTATGAAGCACATACCGCACACAATACGACAAAGGACCCATGAAGACGATAATTTCAAATTTGTTAGATACAAAGCTATAGCAGATATATAAAATATAAAGAATTTATTAAAAGATAATAATGATTTTGATATTGTATTGTTATTAAAGTATGATTTTTGCAATGTTTTTAATTTTTTATATCTAAATTCATTTTAAAAATATACACACAAAATATAAATCAAACATACCAACAAATAATTGTATGAGTGTGTGCAAATATGTCCGGTATAATTTAATATTTTTTATCTATGCATCAAAGCCTTATTGCTATCTAAGTCCAATTAAGCAAACCCGACATTAACAAAAATCACTCTCATTAAAAGAGCGTATACACGCGCCCGAAACCCCAAAAAACATTATCTGTTTCTTTGCGTTCTAATATGAAAAAGGTTAAATTACATAGTTGGTCCTATACTTTTACTAAAATTATAAATTAGTCCTACACTTTAAAAATTTGTAATTAAGTCCGAGTACAAAATATAATTTTGTAATTAGATCCTCAATGACGTTTATTGTAAAAAAAAAACGCACATTTATTACCATGATGATGTCCTCTTCTTCCTCTTCTCCCTCTTCTTCCTCCTCATTTCTTCAGCGTTTCTTTTCTTCTTCCATTCCCACCAACCACCCTGAGCCACCACCGCCAAAGCCTGCCCCCGTCCCCTTCTTCCATTTTTCCTTCTCTTCCCCTCTCTTCTATTTTTTTTTTCAGAAATTAATATAAAAATAGTAGCTTAATTTACCACAATCATATAAAAATAGCAACAAATCAACATATTATAATCCAATAATTGAATAGATAAAAAAAGAAAATTAAAAAAACTTTTCTGATAATGTAAAGACAAAGCGTAGGAGAAGGAGAGGGAGACGAAGCACGACAATGTAGAGACTAGCAAGGGAGAGTAGCAGCGACGCAAGCCCTGTCAGATGAGAGAGGCGAGATGGATGAAGGAAGCAAGACGGGACTCGTGAGCACAAATGCGGCGGACAGAGGTGAGAGACAGAGAGCGTTGGGATGGAGCTGCTGTTTTGGAAAGTGAAAAAGTGATAGAGAGAGAGTTGGGGAGGGGTGGGGTGGGTTAGATAGCCTAGAAAGTTTTTGGTCATTTTTAAATGGTTAAATTATACAGTTGGTCCCTATACTTTCACTAAAATTACAAATTAGTCCCTACTGTCAAACACATGTAATTCACATGTTTAAAATAGCGAATATGCTGACGAATATTCTATTAAATCAAACGTTGTTTGAATGGTGGGGACTAAATTATTAAATTTAATTTTATTTAGGGATCCAATTATAAACTTTTAAAGTGTAGGGACTAATCTACAATTTCAATGAAAGTATAGTGACCAACTATGTAATTTAACCTATGAAAAATCATTCATATCTCCTACTTAAAATTGCAACAAAGAAATTTGAAATCTATCTCAAAATCTCTCAAAAATCTTTTAAATTTTCTGCGAAAACTATTACAATCCGGTAGTGCGTTTGAGATCATACAAAAAAAAAACACAGAAAAAACAACAAAAATTTCTCAAGTTACTGACAAAACTACTTGTTCATTATGTTCAGTTTTCTTCTTCGCATTTCTCGTATTTCTACTAGTTCGATTAAGGGTTCAGTGGATCGAGTTCCTTCATTTAGTAGATCGAGTTTCTCTGATTCAATGTTTTCATTTTTCTTTGTAAATAGGGCATATAATGAAACTGTGTTGTTAGTTTATTAGTTCTGATAAATAATTTTGGTTCATTTCTTAGTTTAATTGAGGTTCATTTGGATTCAGGAATGAATTTGATGTGTTTTTGTTGATAATTGAGTCTTTTTGATTGTTTGTTCAAATCTGAACTAATTTTAGTTCATTTGTGTGTTAATTGAGGTTCACTTAATACTACTGATAAGTATTGACCAAATATGTTATTTCTTAAGTAATTTTGGTTCATTTCTTAGTTTAATTGAGGTTCATTTGGATCCAGGAATGAATTCGATGTGTTTTTGTTGAAAATTGAGTCTTTTTGATTGCTTGTTTAAATATGAAATAATTTCAATTTATTTGTATCGTTAACTGAAGTTCACTTTATGCTGCTGATAAGTATTGACTAAATTTTTTATTCCTTACAGCCAAAATGAGAAAGAATACCATCTCAGAAAAGGAAAAGCCGCTTTATGATGTAAGCATATACACATTAAATTAATTCTATTTTTGTATTCTAAATATATCATATAACAAAATATTTCAACTCCTTGTAGAAAACTCACGATTTGAGATGCTCAACGAGAACGATAGCTAAGGTATTCGCCAACATGGGTGTTCGAAAGAAAGCTATCGTCGAGGAAATGAGATTTGGTGCATTGAGCCATATCCCGTAATTGAATGTCTCGCACAAGCTTTTGAGGGAATTGATACTTTCTTTTGATCTCTATAACGCTTTCTTGGATACGCGCTATGGAAAAATCTACATAACTCCTGTCAAGATAAGAGATGCACTGGGACTAAATTCAAGCAGTATTATACTTTTCAGTTTTTACATTTGTATTTTTTCTTTTTGATTTTTTGTTATTTTTATATTAATTTGTTTATATTAAAGTATTTCGGTGCTGGTATTATTGTAGGGGCTAATTTTCCTGAAAAAGTTATGTACAAAAAACTGAATGAGCAACAGAAGAAAATTATTGACAGCTTCAAAGGTGCTACTTTGGCATCTTTGACAAAATCTATGATGGAGATGAGTGTTGAAGGGGAGGAAAACCTGCTGAAATTCAAGACGATGTTCTTCTTCTTCATCCAGAAATGCTTTCTGTTGCCGACAACAATAAGCATAGTCTCCCCAATCCATAAGTCACATGTCCTTCATGTGGAGATAGTTCGAGAATGGAATTGGATGTCTCATGTGTTCAACTTTCTGCTCAAAGGGATCAAAGCCCAGAAAGCAAGAGAAAAGCTTTCAGTTGATGGCTGCATTTTTGTATTAATGATAATCTATTTCCATAAATCAATGTTCACTGATGGTGCTGCAGATGATACTCCCGAGCCATGGGTGGCATACTGGACACGGAGGAGACTGGTCGACAGGATTGCCTTTGAGGCAAAGAATGAAATGGTAATTAAAAAATATCATTTCCCTTGAAATTTTGGTTTAGTTGCTTCTCAATTATTGTGTTAACTAAATAGGTTTCTGTTTTAGGGTCTCATAAAACGAGTAGAGCTAGGGGGAGAGAAAGAAGAAAAGAAGGAAAAAGTGAAGGAAAAAAAGAAGAAGAAGAAAAAAAACCTATCATCCTACATTCCTATTTAGAAGAAGAAACTGATTATGAATAAGAGTATACTTCTCACCAAATTTTTTATTCCTTAAATAATTTCGGTTCATTTCTTAGTTTAATTGAGGTTTATATGATATTGAGTATACTTCTCACAATGACTTATCAGGAGCTATCTATTTATTTAAAGTTATATATTGTTATTTTAACAAAAATTTTTGTATGTATTGCAGAGAAGAAGAATAAATATAGAAAACACCACCAAAGAAACGAAAATAACCACAAAGAGTAGCGAAGAAACAAAGCAAAAAAAAGGAAGATTGTTCAACCGGATTCATCTTCGAAAACTGAAACTGAATCCGAAGATGAGTAAGATTCAGAAATGATTATTTTATTATTATAAATATATATTCTATTTTTATTGATTGAGTTTTTTTGACTGCTTGTTCAAATTTGAACTAATTTTGGTTTATTTGTGTGTTAATTTAGGTTCACTTGATGCTGCTGATAAGTATTGACCAAATTTTTTATTCCTTAAGTAATTTCGGTTTATTTCTTAATTTAATTGAGGTTCATTTGGTTTAGTTTCTCTTTAATTTTGGAGCTTGTGTTGTTGATCAAATCTGAACTAATTTCAGTTCATTTGTGAACCAAAATTAGTTCACGTGTGCTTGTTTAGTTAGTTGTAGCTTTGATATTTGTCAGCTGTATAGATTCAATGTGTTTTTGATGATAATTGAGTCTTTTTGACAACTTATTAGAATCTAAAATAATTTCGATTCATTTGTGAATTAATTGAGTTCACTTGACTGCTTGTTTCTCTGGTTGTTTTCGAACATGGATTGTATGTTGCAATCGTTTAAAAAATTTGGTTTATTTTATTTTGAATTAAGGTTCATCCTGATTTTAAATCAAAACTTTTTGTATGAATTTTCAGAAGCGAAGAAATAGAGGAGATAAGAAAAAAAAGAAAAGAAACAAAAAAAGAATGAAGAAAAAAATGACAGTCTTGTAAAAAGAAAAGTTGCTCAGGTTGAAACACAACGAAATGACTGTGACTCGATAGACACGCGCTATGATTCATCACAGACGTAAGATTCAGTTTCTTATATAAAGTTCTTTTTTTTCTCTGCTAAGTTTTCCTAAAACCTAAGGTAATTTTTTTAGTTTTATTGAATAATATTTATTTTTTTACTTAGACTGCCAACTATAAATTTGGACAGTGAAAATGAACTTGTGTTTCAAACACAGACAAGCTTGGAACGGTCTGTAAACGCACTGAGCAATACAATGTGATTTCTCTTAACATTTATTTACTTCTTTTGCTTTTATTTATAATATCTTGGTTGATGATTTTAATTTCATATCATTTTTATTAGAAAAATACCCCTGAATCCCCAATTAGACTTTTTACAAGAAAAAAATGGCATGAAAAAGGAAAAACAGAATTTACAACCTGCAACTATGTAAGTTGACATACTTATATTGCTTTGTTAAATTTAGGTAATAATAAGTTTTTTTTTAATTATTGACACAAAATTTTATTTACTATTAGTAGTCCAACAGTTGATCGTGAAGAACAAATCCTTGTAGTTTGACAACAAAGTCAGTCTGAACCTTTGGATATGTGAGTTTTCAAATTTACTTTCCTATTCTAATCAATGTGCAGATTTTATTTGGTGCGGATTTTCAATTTACTTTACTGTATGTTAATTTCTTTCTTGTTTACCTTCATTAGAGTTCCTATTGCAATTGCTCTTCCAAGTTCTCTTGTGGAAGAGCTAAAACAAGCAAAAACATTTACCTCTGTTTTTTCATAAACTCAAATAGAATAAGCTTTTGTTAATGAGTAAGTTCTACTTAAAATACATTTTATTAGTGCTGATGCTATATCATAATAATTTTGGTTCATTTTGAAACACTTTATTGTGTAATCCAGTTGCCCTCCACAATAGCAAGTCCCCCACAGAAAATTCGGCAAGGGAATTAGAGCAAGAAGCTTCTGTTAATGAGTAAGTTCTACTTAAAATCTTTTTTATTAGTTTTGATGCTATATCAAAATAATATTTAATTATTGAGCAAATTTTTTATTCCTTAAGTAATTTCGGTTCATTTCTTAGTTTAATTGAAGTTCATTTGGTTTAGTTTCTCTTTAATTTTGGTGCATATATTGTTAACCAAATATGAACTAATTTTAGTTCATTTCTTTGTATAATTGAGGTTTATCTCGTTTAGTTTCGCTTGAATTTGCTGAAATTGTTCATGTGTGCTTGTTTAGTTAGTTATAGCTATGATATTTGTCAACTGTATACATTCAATTTGTTTTTGGTGATGATTGAGTCTTCTTGATTGCTTGTTCAAATATGAAATAATTTCGGTTTACTTGTTAATTAACTGAGGTTTACTAGACTGTGTAATCCAGCTACCCTCCACAATAGCAATCCCCCGCAGAAACTTCGGCAAGAGAATCAGAGCAAGAAGCTCCTGTTAATGAGTAAGTTCTACTTAAAATCCTTTTTATTAGTTTTGATGCTATATCATAATAATTTTGGTTTATTTTGAAACACTTTACTATGTAATCCAACTGCCCTCCAAAACCTTAACAGCAAGCCCCCGCAGAAACTTCGGCAAGGGAATCAGAGCAAGAAGCTCCTGTTAATGAGTAAGTTCTATTGAAAATATTTTTTATTAGTTTTGATATTATATCATAATGCCTTTTGATTATTTTCAAAGCTTTCCTCTTTTATCTTGCAGTCCTCTCCATCCTCAACATTGGGAAGATGACTTTGGTGCACCTTCATTCATCCTTGGCATAAGTTTACCGAACTCTGCACCAACAATAAAGCAAATTGAAAGTTGGGTAGAGGTGTTGATGGATGTTGAGGTGGCAGCAGCATTGCAATATGCGAAAAAATAAGTTCGGAGCGGAGTTTGAGCACCCTTGAAAAGTATAAGACTCCAGTAAAAGAAAAGGAAATAACAGAAGAGCTGAGAAAAAAATATTATCAGTGGATGACGCATATCAAGACTGACAAAAAAGGGTCAAGCAATGAGTTCAATACCATATTTCTCTCAGACCACAAAGCTCATTTAGAGGGGAGTGGATGCCAATTCTTGTCTCTAAGACCCGGAGAAGACATAGAAAATATGGTAAATTCTTCTGCTGTTACATTAATATTAATGATTTTTCTAAAAAGTTATATTCTCATGTATCTGATTTTGGTCCTATAGGCGGTCTCTGCATTGTGTATGCTTCTTAACAACAAAAAATGTCACAGATTTGATGAAGAAATATACTATGTCTTGCTAGATATTGTGGTAAGATATCATTAAAGTTTATCATTAATTTTGGTTCATTTTGTTTATGTATGGTATGATACAAGAATTTTATTTCGGTTCATTTTGCAAAATTAAATGTTGGCGAAGCATAACCACGAGTATATTGATCCAAACATTAAGAAGGCCTTCCAGATCAATGAATTTAAGGATTACCTCCCTTTTCTTAACAATAAAAAAAATTAGCATCCCATTGATGCGTGAGCGTCTTTTCTTTATTCTCTTACTATTTTAGATATGAATGTATTGAATTTTATTGAGATTTTAGTGTTTTATATAGTATTGGATGCTACTTTGAGTCGTTTTATTGTTTTAATTATTTCAGGTGAAGTTTGGATTAGTTTGACAGAGTTCATGTATGAGAAAAGAGAAGAATGCTAAATCTGTTTAGCTGGTGCTAAATGCCGCATCTTACGTTTAGCCCCTAGACACTTTGTAACACGTGCAACCATTCTGTGAAGCCGGTGCTAAATGTGGACTTGTGCGTTTAGCGCCAGGTACCTTGTAACGTGTGCGAGCAAGCTGTGAAGGCAGCGCTAAACACCACTAGCTGGTGTTTAGCACCAGTAGACCCAAAACGTCACCGATTGGTTCTGTTTGAGAGACGCTAAATGCGGAGTTGGGCGTTTAGTGCCAGGCCTCCCGAAGCGATAGAGAAGCTCATTGTCCAAGCAGCGCTAAATGCCGAGCCTGGCGTTTAGCGCCAGTAGCGCGCATTTGGAATGTATGGAAGGGCTTTAGTTTAGATTTTAGTAATAATTAATTTTATTTTCTTTTCTTTTAGTTATTATTATTTTTTCAAAACACAATCTTTTAGGTTTAGAATCTATTACTCTATTTTATTTTCAAATCAAAATTAGGTTTAGATATAAAAGGGAAAAGATTTAGCCCTTCGGGCTCTCTTCTCTTTTCTGCTTAGTCTACACTTTACACACTTTTGAACCATAATTTTTCTCTGAGCAATGAGCAACTAAACCTCTGTTGTTAAGGTTAGGAGCTTTGTTTATTCTACAGATTAATACTATTGTCACTCTATTTTAATTATTGTATTGATTTAAATTCAAGGATTATTTTTGTTCTTCATATTATGAATTTGAGTCTATTAGAAAATAGTCCTTGTTCTATTTGAATTCTTGTTCATTCTTGAAAAGTTAACTCACTTAAATAATAGATTGAAAGTAATTCCTCCGAATTCACTAATTACCTAGACTTAATGGGATACGTGAGATATAATCCTCTTATATTTGGGTAATTAGGAATTTTGTGGCTACTAAACTAGAATTGGACTTAACCCTTTAATCTACATTAAGTGAACAAGGAATTGGCAGTTGATTAGGTTAGAGGAGACTAAATTGCTAAGGAATTAGGATTTAGTCAATTAGGGTTGCCATGAGTTGGATCTTGCATGATTAAAATAGTTGGTAAGAAATATTAATCCGGAAAAATAAATACCTCTGAAACCTTAACTATTCTCTCACATAATTTTCACATCAAATTTACTGCTTGCTTTCTAAATTCCTAAATTATTGTTTAATGACTTCTCGCTGGTCATCTTCTCAATTCCTTGTGTTCCTTCCATTTTTGCACGCTTCCTCTTTATTCTCTAAGCTATTCCTGCCCTATGAAGCCTGAAACAGTTAACACACAGATCAAGGCATCGAATGGTAATAGGAGAGGATTAAGATTAGCTAAATTAAGACCAAAGAAGCATGTTTTCAATCATAGAACTAAACTAGGAAGGAATTATAAAATCATGCAAATCATATGAATAAGTGGGTGAAAAGCTTGATAAAACCACTCAATTAAATACAATATAAACCATAAAATAGTGGTTTATCATTGTGTAATGCCCCAACTACTTTTCAGAGATGTATGCTTTCTATATTTTTTGACATGGTTGAAAATTTCATTGAGGTATTTATGAATGATATTCTGTATTTGGTAATTCTTTAGATTATTGCCCTAAGCATCTTTCCTTAATCTTGAAATGGTGCCAAGAAATAAACCTTTTTTTAAATTGGAAAAATATCATTATATGGTTACTGAAGGTATTATTTTTGGACACTGAATTTTAAGTAAGGGAATTGAGGTTGATAAAGCTAAGGTGAAAGCAATTGAAAAATTACCACCACCCACTAATGTTAAGGCGATTCGGAGTTTCTTGGGACATGCAGGATTCTATAAGAGATTTATAAAGGATTTTTCCAAGATTGTTAAGCCTTTGAGCAACCTCTTGGTTGCAGACAGTTCTTTTATTTTTGAAAATGATTGTTTGCATGCCTTTGAAACTCTGAAAGCTAGACTTGTCTCCGTTCTATCATAGCTCCTCCTAACTGGAATTTGCCATTTGAATTGATGTGTGATGCCAGTGATTATGCTATATGAGCCATCTTGGGATAGAGACAAGACAAGCTTATGCACGTCATTTATTATGATATCCGTGTATTAAATGACACACAAAAGAATTACATAACTACAGAAAAAGAATTACTAGTTATAGTTCATGATTTTGATAAGTTCATGTCCTATTTAATTGGCTCTAAGGTTATTGTTTTTACTTTTTACTGATTGATAAACTCCAATTTTGTGGTTTATCTTGTATTGAATTTAGGGAATTTTATCAACTTATCTCATATTTATTCAATGAAATAGCATGATTTTGTAATTATCCCTAATTTGTGCTTAAGAGTGAAAACATGCTTTTTGGGCTTTTTATTTGCTAATTTTCACTTCGATTCCATTTGATGCTTTGATATGTTTGTTGAGTGATTTCAGGCTTATAAGGCAATGATTGGATGGTAGAAGTGAAGAGAAAAGCATGCAAATTGGAGAATTCATGAAGAAATGAGGATTCGCTGAACACAAGGCCACGCGCACGTGTCACCCACGTGTACGTGTGAGGAGGAAATTTGCCAAGCGACGCACACGCGTCACCCACACGCACACGTGACGTTGGTCACATGACCTCATTAAAGTGAAAACACTGGGGCGATTTCTGAGCCATCCAGGCCCAACTCCAACTCATTTTTGAAGCTATTTGATGCAGAATTCAGGAAGGAGAAAGGGGGGGAGCAATTACTTTAGCTTAGCAACATGTCTTAGGGTAGTTTTTTAGAGAGAGAAGTTCCCTATTCTCACTACAATTAGGGTAGATTTAGGTTAAACTCTCTTAGATTCAAGCTTTAATTATTCTTATTTTCAGTTTCTTTTACCTTTCCTTGTTCTATTACCTTAATTCTCTTAGTTTTACTTGTTAATTTTTCTTTTATGCCACTTTTATGTTCATGCACTCTTGTTAATTTCAATTTCATTTAATGCAATTTAATGTTTCTTTGTTTATTGTTGCTTAATTGAGTTGTCATTGTTATTTTCTTGCTTTGGGTAGTTGTAGATTTTATATTTCTTGCAATTTTACCTTGCTTTCCTTTTATGCCTTCCAAGTGTTTGACAAAATGCTTGGTTGGATTTTAGAGTAGATTTTGAGCATTCTTGGCTTGGAAAGAGAAATTAGGCAATCTTGAAGCATTAATATCCAACTTATGTTGGTGATCTAGAGTTGTTAGTTAATATTATTTTCATTGACTCTAATCTCTTACTAATTCAATTAGTAAGTTGATTATGACTTATGGATTGAGATTAACTAGTCTTATTTGATTTTCTCCCGATGTTGGAGGTAGCAAAATAGGATTAATTCTTGGTAATTATTGTGTTATGATTAATGACTAGGATAGAAAGCCTTGATTCTCAATCATTGCCATGAATGCCTCTTTTTATTAGGTGTTATATTTAGTTGTTTGATTTACATTTCTTGCCATTTAATTTCTTGCCTTTTTATCAACACACCCCGTGAAACTCATAACCAATAATTGAGCACTCGTACTTCCTAGGGAGAACGACCCAGGACTAATACTCTCAGTTATTTTTATTGGGTTAAACTTGTGAGAACTAAAACTAAACTCTGATTGAGTGTTATCTGTCAGTTTGGAACTATACTTGCAACAAAGTGATCTCTTTTATCGAGAAGAAATTCTAACCCGATGGTAACGCTCACATCATTGACCATGCTGCTCTTAAGTACCTTCTAACCAAGCAGGATTCTAAACTAAGATTGATCAGGTGGGTGCTCCTTCTTCAAGAGTTTGATGTTGAGATTAGAGACAAAAAAGGGTCAGAGAATCAAGTGGCTGGCCATCTTTTTAGGATTGAGCCTGAAGAGGGGATGCAACAACCTACTCCTGTGACTGAGACATTTCCGGATGAGAAACTCTTTATGATTCAGAGGTCTCCGTGGTTTGCGGATATTGCAAACTACAAAGCCATGAGGCTCATCCCCAAGGAGTACACTAAGCAACGAGTTAAAATGCTTTTAAATGATGCTAAGTACTACTTATTGGAAGAATCTTATCTTTTTAAAATGTGCTCAGAAGGTATAATCTGATGTTGTGTCTCAGATAAGGAATCACAGCAGATTCTCTGTCATTGTCATAGTTCCGTGTACGGAGGCCACTTTGGTGGTGAAAGGACGGCTACTAAGGTCCTTCAGAGCGGTTTTTATTGGCCGAATCTCTTTAGAGATTCTCGGAAAGTTATGCGGAACTGTGACAAGTGTCAGAGAGCCAGGAATCTCCCCAATAACCTTGAGATGCCACAATAAGAAATTTTGGAGATTGAGTTGTTTGATGTATGGAGTATTGATTTCATAGGACTTTTTCCACCGTCATACTCAAACACTTACATCTTGGTGGCAGTTTATTATGTGTCCAAGTGGGTGAAAGCAGTGGCTTTACCTGCTAATGATGCCAAAGTGGTGTTGAGCTTTCTTCAGAGGTATATTCTCAGCTGGTTTGGTGTCCCAAGGACACTTATTGTGATGGAGGAAGCCACTTCTGCAACCGACAGTTGGACTCACTTCTTCAGATATATGGAGTCCGTCATAAGGTGGCAACCCCTTATTACCCACAGATAAGTGGACAGGTGGAGGTCTCCAACAGAAAACTCAAGAGGATTCTGGAGAAGACTGTTAGCTCTTCACGGAAGGACTAGGCTAGGAAGCTTGATGATGCTCTCTAGGCATATCAAAAGGCATTCAAGACTCCAATTGGCATGTCCCCTTATTAATTGGTCTATGGTAAAACTTATCACTTGCCAGTTGAGTTGAATCACAAAGCATATTGGGAAACAAAATTCCTGAACTCTGATGTCAAGGATGCGGGAGAAAAGAGGCTCCTTCAACTAGATAAGCTTGATGAATTTAAAAATTTTGCTTATGAGAATGTCAAGCTCTATAAGGAGAAGACCAAGTTGTGGCATGACAAGAAAATAGCCACAAGAGCATTTGAACCAAACCAGAAAGTCTTACTATTCAATTCAAGGCTCAAGCTCTTTCTTGAAAAGCTGATGTCCTAGTGGTCAAGACCTTTTGTGATAACTAGAGTGTCGTCGTATAGTCATATGGAACTTCGGGAAGAAAATTTGGATAGAAGGTTCACGGTCAATGGCCAGAGGCTGAAGCACTATCTTGGAGGCGAGGTTGATTGCCAGAAGTCCGCTCATCTGCTGACTTAGCAGAGACGAATGTCAAGCTAACGACATTAAATAAGCGCTTAATGGGAGGTAACCCAACCGTTCGTATCCTTAGATTTCATATTTATTTTAGTTTTAATTTATTTTTTATAGTTCTTCACAGTGTTCCTTTGTTTTACATGTATTTTGGTCAAGCAAAAGGTTTAAAATAGGATCAGGATGAATCTGAGGGGGAAAAACCGAACACCCTGGAGAGGAATTGATTCAAGTGCTTTGGCGCTAAGCGCTAGGCTGGATGTTTAGCGCCGAGGAGCACAAATTTTGAAGGAAGTCTAGTGCGAGAGGGTCAAGCTGACAGCTTTGTAGTTCCTTCAACTTCTTGTATTCCTTCCACTTTTGCATGCTTCCTTTCCATCCTCTAAGCCATTCCTGCCCTGTAATTCCTGAAATCACTTAACACACATATCAAGACATCTGATGGTAATAAGAGAGGATTAAATAAAAGGAAATAAAAGCCAAAGAAGCATGTTTTCAATCATAGCACAGAATCAGAAAGGAAAATATAAAATATGCAAATCATATGAATAAGTGGGTAAAGAGTTGATAAAAACCACTCAATTGAGCACAAGATAAAGCATAAAATAGTGGTTTATCAAAGTCCTTGTTCGAGTGGCGCTAGATGCAGACCTGGGCATTTAGCATCGAAGAGCACGGATTTCAAGGGAAGGCCTCTGTTTGGGTGGCGCTAAACGTGGACCTAGGTGTTTTGCGCCAACGAACACATATTTCGAGGAGCATTTACGTCGACACTGGCGCTAAATACAGACCTGGGTGTTTAGCGCCAGGATGTCCACCATTCCGGAATAAGCCATTGTCTTCGTGTTGCTAAACGCCAGGAGCGACGTTTCTCGCCGAGGATGTTACAAAATTGAAATTGGCCTCTGTCTGGCTGGCGCTAAATGCAGACCTGGGCGTTTAGCGCCAACCCCTCATCCCTTCAAAAAGAAAATTTACACTACGGCCAGTAGCGCCTTAAGGGGTTCTTTGAGAAGGAATTTTAAAATTTGAAGAGGAATCTCAGTGGGCCCAATGACCCCCTACACTCCCCAATCAATTTTGCCTTTCACCCCACCCCCAAAATCTCTCTCTCCATTCCTCCTTTATAACCATTTCTCCCTATTCCTTCACCAATTAATTATTTTCAATTTCCCATTCTCCTTTCCACCTACGCACCATAACTCTAATTCAATTCAGTTACCCCTCCCCTCCCATAAACCAACCGAACCCCTCCCTCTCCCTATTTATAAATAACCATTCTTTTTCACCTTTTCACTACAACAACTCACATTCACCCCCTTTCACCTACCCTTTCCCTTCTTCTTTTACACAAAACAACATTCATTTCACAACTCTTTCTTTAACCACTCCAACGTCATATACCCAATTCCCTTCTTTTTTCTAACCTTTATTCTCAATTTTTCTTTTCTATCCCCCCTTTTTAAATCACCCTCCACCCATATTTTCCACCCTCTATTTTTTGTTCTTTATTTCTTTTTCTTTGCTCAGGGACGAGCAAATTTCTAAGTTTGGTTAGGCCCACCGCCATTTTTTTTGTGATTCATTCATATGGCACCCAAGACTAGAGAGTCCTCCTCTAGGATGAGAAAAGATAAAGCCCCAGCAACCGGTCCTTTTGACAACAACCGGTTCAGCTCCAAGGTCCATGAGAATTACTTTCACGAGATCACAAGCAAAAAGAAAGCGATCCCGGAAGTGAGATTTGATTTACAACCGAATGTGTATCTAGAGATATGGAAGCAGATTCAGAGGAGAGGTTGGGAGACTCTATGCAACCGCATGACTATAGTGGGTCACCTGATGGTCCAGGAGTTCTATTTCAATGCTTGGATCACTTACAAGAATGTCAACGGTATTAAGTCCAATCCGAAGAATTAACGCATCATGGTCCGAGGGAGGATTTTGGAGTTTGGTCCAGAGAGAGTGAGGGAGGTGCTTCAGTTACCACCGAGTAGAGAGGACCCTCACTCTTACACTGAGAGGGTCAACAGTGACCAGAGACTGGACCAGATCCTCGCTGGCATATGCCTTCCAGGAGAATAGTGGAGGCATAATTTTGAGGGACAACCATACCAGTTGGGGAGGCACGATTTGAGGCCGGTCGCTAGGGTATGGTTGGAGTCCATTCAGCGCTCCATCATTCCTACGAGTAAGTGGTCTAAGGTTACCATTGACCGAGCAGTGATGATTCATTGAATCATGCTCAGTAATGAGGTGGATGTGCATTGCGTGATTCCTCAGGAGTTGTATAGCATTGCCGGGAAGGCATCCATCTCTACCAAGCTGGCCTTTCCCTACCTCATTTCCCGCCTATGTGACGCCACTCGAGTATGCATTGATCATGATACCCACATTGACATCGAGAGGCTGATCACTATTCACTAGGAAGGGTATGGAGTATGCTAGAGAGTATGTCAGAGCCCCGAGAGAGGAGACGGCTCCCCCATCTCAACCACAGCAGTCTGAGATACCTCAGGGATATTATTTCCCTCCATGGGATTATTGGGATCAGTTGACATCATTCATTAGGAATCTGGCCTCGTCTGTTAACTAGCTGAGGATGGACCATGAGGGCCACTCTATTCTCCTTTAACAGCTAGTGGAGGAACAGCAGAGCCAGCAGCGGGAGATGAAACAGCTGAGACGCGATTATGGAGCTCATAGAGGATTCCCAGGAGGAGGCAGCCACCATGACGACTGAGCTTGTAAAACCCGCTAAATTAATAAATAATTATCCAAGAAATTAATTTTTATTTAAGAAAATTATGAAATTTAATTTTATAGTTTAATGAGGTAGAATTAATTAAAACATGAATTTTGCCAGTAATTTTAAAGAATTTGGCCCAAGATTGGGATGAACGGGTCGAACCGAGTGAATGGGCCCGTATTGAGCCCAAGGCCTAACCCAATCCAGCCCGCACTTAAGCATTTCAGCATTCCTTTCTCCTCCATTCACCACACACATTCATAAACACAAGGAAGAAGAAGGAGAAGGTCCAAACCCTTGTTCCAAATTCAAGTTGCCATAATTTTTCACTCTAAGCTCCAATCGCCGCACCGTTTGTGGCCACCTTGTCTAATTGAGTTGCCTTTGGGTTATACGAAAAAATTGGCCAAGGTATGATTTTGCTTTCTTGTAGATAATATGTAATGTCTCGTAAAATCTTAGGCTAGGTGACTGTAGGATAAGTTGAATGGTATGAGTTGATTGAGTAATGTGGTTAGTAAATGAGTATTTGTATATGTATGTATGACATTGGGATAGTATGGTGAATATTTAATTGCTAATATAATGAGTTGATGATGATTGTGAATTGTTGATATAAATGTTGAGTTTGGTGAAAAATTATGCATGAGATTAGTGAATAACGAAAAGGGTTTGTTTGTAAAATTATGATGTTGATGAGTATAAATAATGATGATTGATGATGTGTTATGGAAGGAAGGTGAATTAACATGTGTATGTATGAATGTGGAAATGTTGGTATTTTTATGTAATTAAATGATTGACAAATGATGGGTTGATGTTTGGTGAGTTAGGATATGGCATGAGATGCTTTTGAATAGGATTTGGTTGGTTTTGGTTTGAAAATTTTGAGTTTTGAAGTTTTGGTAAAAACATATTTTTAATGAACTTCAGCGGTCCGTAACTTGAGCCTCAGACTTTGGATTTGAATGAAATCTATTTTAAAATAAAGATAATTTCAAGATCTTGGTATAAAGTTTGTGGAAATCAAAATTTTGTAGAGGAAGTTATGAACGTTAGAAATTAGGTGCAAAAAACTGAAATTTTCCTAAGTGCAGAAAACCAGAATTTTTGGTGGGTGTGCGTAAGCACATACTAGGAAGTGTGATTTGGGGTGTGCATATGCACACAAGGGTGTGTACACACAGGTTGGGAAGGTCGTTTTGTTGTGTGAGTACACACACTACTCTGTTTTGCACAAAAACTCCATTTTTTCAGCGTTTGGCCTTCTCGGCAAGTCTGTAAACCTCCAAAACTATTGTTTTGATGAAAATTTACTATTTTTGAACTATTGAACATTTCTCAAATTTCTCAAACCTCTGAAAACTTTGATTAAATTTTATTAGTAAGGTTTTGAGTCACGAAGTAAGGGTTAGCGGGTGGAAGAAAATAGAATTAGCATCAGAGGAGTTGAAGAAGGGGATATTCAATTTGATGAGATGATGAAAGTAATGAATGAGACAATTGATGAATGATAGTTAATGTGAAGAATATTAATTGAACTTAAATGAGATGTGAGACAAGAAAGCTTAGAATATTGGTTATGAGGATGGGAGTTATTGGGTAAAGGCTTTGAGAATAGATGAGTAATTACTACATATGATGCAAATTTTGAGGATAGACGAGTAATTCCTATTCGAGATATAATTTTGAGGATAGATGAGTAATTCCTATCTGAGGATAGATAAGTAATTCCTATCCTAGTCATGGTCTGTGGATAGACGAGTACTTCCTACCTGGGTTATGGTTTGAGGCACCTACCTGAGTAGACGAGTAATACATATTCTGGGTTGGGTGAAACACCGGCATGGGGAGATGAGTAATACATGTTCCATGTTGTGGTGTTCTATCCAGGGTTAGCTATCGGACACGTCGAGTTGGCTTTATAATCGACAGATGAGACTCATCAGCTATAGGACAGGCATACATTATATGCATATGTTTGATTTGCTTGCTTGTGCATTAATTGGGAGTGTCTTTGTGATTTAGTGTACCTAATTGCTATACTTGCTACCTGCATGACATGTACTTTAATTGTGTTTGCCATTGTCTGTTGTTCTATCTGTGTATTTCCACCGGAGTTGGAGGATTTGGAGGAAGACAGATGATGGAGGATTTTGGATAGAGTTTTGGTTAAGTTTAGAAAAGTTAGAGAACCACCCTACTTATGGCTTTCATTTTCAAATCTTTAAGTTTTATAATCTAAGTGTCATAGTTCTAGGATTGTCTTTGGCTTTTCTGGGACCTTATATATTATGTATGTTGGCACCGTTACCATGTTGAGAACCTCCAGTTCTCATTCCTTACGGATATTTGTGTTTTTCAGATACAGGTTAAGAGGCACCTTCGCTAGGCGTCTGGACTTCCTGTCGCAGCGGAGTTGGGCTGTCATACTTTGGGTGTTTTGATATATATGTACTTATGTATAGACTTCTCCCATGTTATATTTTGCTGTTGTAGCTTATAGAGGTTTTTTTATGGGAAACTAGGTTTCTTTTGAGTACTTTGATATTTTTGGGATTATATGTATGTATGTATGTATTTATTCTCTAGCCAGTCTTAGCCTTGTAGGTTGAGCCCGGGGCTCGAATATTTTGTATTTATTGACCCTCTACTCTTATATGTATGTATATGTATCTCTTCGCTCTTCTTACGCTAGTAAACGTTACTTTTGAGCGTTGCGCTTTTAATTTTTGCAATTTTGATTTAACCATCTTTCAAGACTCCTCGATTATTACATCCTTTTTAGTATATTATATAGGTATATTTTATTTTTAGAGGTGGTAATACTTGGCCACCTCTACTTTATGGCTTAAGCGTAAGGTTCAATGTGGTAGGGTGTTGCAACGGCGGTCTAGTTCCTTTTATATTATTTTCCTATTTCAGTTCTATATTATTTCTCTCCTGTTTTCTAGTGCTTTATAGTGTCTTTTGCATGATCCTGTTTAGAGTCAGTAGTTCTAGTTATATTTAGTAGTTTTAATTGTCTTTAAATTCTGCTTTTGAAGATCATGTATGCTTACTGAGCTTGAAGAAGAAAAAGAAAAGAAAAGTGGTGTAATTGCATGCGAAATTTAGTCTATATATTTTGAATTGTCTTATTTATCTTGATGTGGTAGTATTATCTGTGGCTCTGAATGTATGAAAATAATAGTGCATAATTGATGTTGCAGTTAAGAGTGTTGATTCTTGAGGTATAGGAATTTAGAGAAGTATTATGGATTTTCTAAATTAAACAAGAAATTAATCCTTGAAGCAAAATGGACAGCAAAAAGAAAAAAAAATAAAAAGTAAGGTCCAAGGCTCTGAGCATCAATGGCTAGGAAGGTCAAATGTGATTAAAAGCTCAAAGAGTTGTTTTCCTAGCCATATGCTTGTGGTGTAAATATGTCAAGGAATTCTTGAGACAGAGCACTAAGAGTCGAGACCAAGTGCAAGTAAAAGAGTAATGCCAAATGCTCTGAGCACCACTGACTGGAAAAAATGGAAAGAAAAAATCAGAATTCAAAGAGTTCCCCAGTTAAGTGCTTGTGGTATTTCAGTGTCAAGTAAAGCTTGAGACAAAACATTTAGAGTCACAGCTAGACTCAAGGTGCAAAAGCACCAAAGAAAAGAATAAAAGAAAATGCTGCGTTCAAGGATTAATCAGAGGTTAAAAAGGAAGAGAATTCATAATATTATCCAAGTTCTAGTTCTGAAAGACATTGACATTTCTGAACTTCAAAGGATAATGAGATGTAAAAACTATTCAAGATCACAGTGTCGTTAACCACATAGAGAAGAGACATGAGCTTAATTGAAAACTCAATTTTTAGACAGACCTACATCTCAGATTCAGGTTATTTTTGGTTACTTGAGGACAAGCAACAATTCAAGTTTGGTGTTGTGATGCGTGAGCATCTTTTCTTTGTTTTGTTACTATTTTAGATATTAATTTATTGAGTTTTATTGAGATTTTAGTGTTTTATATAGTATTGGATGCTACCTTGAGTCACTTTATTATTTTAATTATTTCAAGTGAAGTTTAGATTAGTTTGACAGAGTTCGTGTATGAGAAAATATAAGAATTCTGAATTTGTTAAGCTGGCGCTAAACGCTGCATCTAGTGTTTAGTGCCAGGCACTTTGTAAAGCGTGCAGCCATTCTGTAAGCCGGCGCTAAACGTGGACCTAGGCATTTAACGTCAGGTGCCTCGTAACATGTGCAATCAAGCTGTGAAGGCGGTGCTAAACGCTGCTACCTGGCACCCGAAATGTCGACAATTGGTTATGTTTGAGTGGCACTAAACGCGGACCTGGGCGTTTAGCGCCAGGCCTCCCGAAGTGATGGAGAAGCTCACTTTCCAAGAGGCGCTAAACGCCAAGCCTGGCGTTTAGCGCCAGTAGCGTGTATTTGGAATGTACAGAAGGGCTTCTTTAGTTTAGATTTTAGTAATAATTAATTTTATTTTATTTTCATTCAGTTATTATTATTTCAGAACACAATCTTTTAGGTTTAGAATTTATTACTCTGTTTTATTTTCAAATCAAAATTAGGTTAGATATAAAAGGGAAAAGATTTAGCACTTCGGACTCTCTTCTCTTTTCTATCTCATTCTACACTTTACACACTTTTGAACTCTAGTTTTTCTCTGAGCCATGAGCAACTAAACCTCCATTGTTAAGGTTAGGAGCTCTGTTTATTCTATGGATTAATACTACTGTCACTCTATTTTAATTATTATATTGATTTAAATTCAAGGATTACTTTCATTCTTCATCTTATTAATTTGAGTGCATTGAAAAATAGCTCTTGTTCTACATGAATTCTTATTGATTATTGGAAAAAATAACTCACTTGAATAATAGCTTGAAAGTAATTCCTCCTAATTCACTAATTACCTAGACTTAATGGGATACGTTACATATAATCTTCTTATATTTAGGTAATTAGGGTTTTTGTGGCTAATAAATTAAAGTTGAACTTAACCTTTTTATCTACATTAAGTGACTAAGGAATTAGCAGTTGATTAGGTTAGAGGAGACTAAATTGCTAAGGAATTAGGATTTAGTCAATTAGCGTTGCCATGAATTGGATCTTGGATGATTAAAATAGTTGGTAAGAAATATTAATCCAGAAAAATAAATACCTCTGAAACCTTATTTGTTCTCTCACATAATTTTCACATCAAATTTACTGCTTGCTTTCTAAATTCCTGAATTATTGTTTAATGTTTTTGAACCCAAAACATTCTTTTCCGCTAGGCTGACTAAGTGAATCATTCAATTGTTGTTTGGTCCATCAATCCTCGTGGGATCGACCTTGACTCACCTAAGGTATTACTTGGTATGACCCGATGCACTTGTCGGTTTAGTTGTGGCACTCGAAATCCGCACCACCCATCCATTTGTAAGTTGTAATTTCTAAAATTTCTTAAATAATTTCATCATTTAGTATCATTTAGACTGAAATATTCTATCATTTTTTAAAAACTTCAGCTGTTTGCACCAATTTGCTATGGAGGCCACTAGTGGTTGTGGATTGCTGATGTTCAGAAGGTCTTTCTTGTGCTGAACCCCATCAAAAAAATACATGTGCCTGTAGAAAGAATAGCTTTGAATAAATTTGTTATAAGTTATTTATATAATACATATTTTTGTATAAGTTATCTCTTATTTCTAGTCTTTCTGCTTTAATTAAACCATATCAACCACTTTTTGTGCCTGATTGAGCATTGTTTCTATCCTATCCTTTTCAGAGCTTGATAGTATCCTAAATGAGGGTCTATGTTGGGGCAAAACATTTGGTGGACAACGAAGAGGGCATTGAAACACCATATATTTTGATCAGCAGTCAACAAACATCATATCAATCTTCCTATTATTCTTTGGTATAGTAGTGTTATTTAATATGTTTTACTGTGTTTTTCTGTGTCTGTCCTATTAATCATATTTTACTTTCTTATTTCTTTATTAGTTGGAATTGCAGAATATACATCATAAAATGGCTAGAAATATTTGATCCCAAAAAGATCAAAAAAGAAAAATACAAATGTAAAAGGTGAAAACAGGTGAGTATCATTAAACATAGTTGATCCTCTGCTTCTAAATTAATACATATTAATAAATTTTGGTTCATTTTTTAGTTTAATTGAGGTTCATTTGTTTTCGTTTTGCTTGACTTTGCTGAACTTTTTAGTTAGTTATAGCTCTAATATTTGTCAGCTGTATACATTCAATGTGTTTTTGTCATAGTACTAAATACCAAACCGGATTGATCAGTTCAATCGATTTAACCAGGAACCTGTCGCCAAGCCGGTCCGATTAGGCCTATAAACCGCCTGGCAAAAAATCGGTTACAAAACCAGTCGAAGCGGCAGAATCGGCCAATTTTTTGAAGGGTTTCTAGTTCGAAAATAAACCCTCCAAAACTGTGCCATTTTGTCTTTAGGAAAAAAAAGAGGAAAACTCTAAATCCCTTTCATCACCCGTAACCCAGTCACAGTCACACACACTCCTCTCCTCTCCTCTCTGAAACTGAACCAAAATTTTGAAATTGAGAGAAGCCATATAGCCCGCAATTGTGTAGCCATCGCATCAACGGTTTTAACCACTGCAGCCTCACAGCCCCGCAGCACCGCGTTGTTGTCATCGCCGATCTCGATCTTTCTGTGTTTGCCGGTGTCACCTCCTCTATCGTCGCCGTCACTCGCCTTCCTCCTCGCCACCGGTAAGAACTGTGACTTGGATTTTGATAATTCTTGGATGTTGATAATACTAAGTTCGCACTTCCCAGCCATCTCCTCGTCGTCTGTTTGTTTACTTGTTATTTGTTAGTAATTGATTTGCTGGATTCTGATTTTGTTAATAATTAGATTCTGCTAAATTTTTTGCTGAGGTTATTGACTTATGTCTGTTCATGATTTTGTTAATAATTGGATTCTGCTAAATTTGTATGCATTTTGCTATACTTAATTGCTATACTAATTTATTTACTATGATTAATCACTTTCACTGCGACGAAGATTGAAGTTAAGAAAATTTAAGTTAGTTATACATCACACGATGACTTTATTTAGGAATTTTCTAAATGATAATGTCTTCTATAGCGTCATTAAAGATAAAGACGAAGAACAGAATGTTGATAGAGTACTTAGATCTGTAGGTAATGAGTGTGTGGATGCAACGTCCGGTGAAGAGGAATTTGATATGAAGATGGAGGCACACTACCAGAGTGATGGTGAGCCAGATTGGACAAATTAAAGTTTGTTATAGTAGAACATTATAGCCACTATGTGCATTTTGGTTGTTTTTAGTTATGAACCTTTATGTTTAAAGTTGTTTGTGAACTTCTAATATTAAATTATAGATAATTTATTATGTGAAATTGTGAAATATTGAATTTTATTAAGTTAGAAATTATTAAATTTATATATTTGAAATTATATATAGGTTTTTTAATAATTTTATTTAATATTTAATTAAATCGGTTGAACCCTGGTAGAACCCCGATCGAACTAGTGAACTAGTAAACCAGTGACCTTATCCGTTTATTTTACCAGTCCTGTTCTTGCAACCTTGGTTTTTGTTGATGATTGGGTCTTTTGACTGCTTGTTCAAATCTGAACTAATTTCGGTTCATATCTTAGTTCATTTTGCTTCTGAAAATTCATAAAAGAAAGTTTTGATTTAAAATCAGGATGAACCTTAATTCAAAATGAAACGAACCAAAATTTTTAAACGATTGCAACATACCATCCATATTCGAAAACAAGTTAATTTGGGTTCATTTCTTAGTTTATTTCGGTTCATATGAATATATTTCTTTCAATTGTAGGAACAAGTTGATGCTTTCAGGGATGAATATGGTCCAACCATTCTCTTGGACAAGATATATAAATTGAGAGACAAAGTCATCGAGGGATCTGAAGGCATAAGAATCTCAAAGCCATCTACTGCCAATGCAGCCCAACCATTTCAAACAAATAAATCAAAAGAAATTTAAGAAAATATTTTCACACACACACACACACACACACACACACACACACACACACACACATATATATATATATATATATATATATATATATATATATATATATATTAACATTTACATTTCCTTACAAAATAGTGTTCAAGAATGTCAATAAAAACCTATTTACTTTTTATATCCCCAGATGAGAACCTCCAAAAAGGATTTAAGAGGATCACATTGAATAGATTGAATGTATTTATCAAACCTCAACAATGGCAAAAACACAAATAAACTGAAATTTAGTCACAAATAAACCAAAATGTATTCTAATAAACACATAAACTGTTTACCACAACACAATTGCAGAAGTTGATTTTTTTTGGTGACTTGCAGAAGTTGATTTGAAAAACCAAAAAGTGACTATTCAATAAAACATAACACAAATCAGAAAATTAACCCTCATTTTCATCAAAGGGGAGAGTTAAACATAAATGAACCAAAATTTGTTTTACTAAACACCGAAACTTCTATCATAGTGCGTCATGTCCTCTCCAGGATAATTCATATCCTATGCATCGTAAGGGCTAAAGCTTGGCTGAATTATTGATCCACCATCTAAAATGTTCAACTGCAAAAGAAGGAAATCATACATTAGCAAATGTACCAGCATGCACAAACACATTTTTTCCTAATCAAAAGCAAATCAATGTTACCTCACTTAGAGCTGCTTTTTCTTTTTCTTTAATGCATTTGCGATCCTAGTCTATTCTTGGGACGACCTCTTGTCGTAACACGTGGGAGACTTTGAAGATTGTTAACATCATTCAACGTAGCATCTTCATGAGATAACGAATATTTACCTTTACTTTTCGATTAATATTCTTGCATCTCATCCATGACATTATCAAAAGTGTGGTGCAAAATTCCAGTCAACTCCTCATATTTTGATGCAAATTCACAAATATTGTGCAAACAAAATACCAAATCATCAAATCTCTTGCTTCTTGGCTCCAATAAAGGCTCATCTTGGCTGCTCTTGATATGTGTGTGCCTCCTCTTTATGTTCTTACTCCAGCGTTACAGTATATATTTTGGTGCCACTTTATCTACTCGCTCAAAGCTTAAGGCACTCAAAGAATGACGGCACAATATATCCCTTGACTCAAACAATAAGCACTGGCATTTTACTTTGCATGATATTGCATCGTATGTAACAACAAACTTGTTGAACGTTGAGTTAGAAACCTGTTCTACAACTTCATATGCCGTAAACCTAGAGTAGACTACGTTGATCTTGTGATGCCATTCACCTTTTCTCTAAATTGTTCTTGAACTTCCCTGAACTTCTCATGAATATACACATGCTGAAATTGAGCCTCTATTGATGATTTTGTTGCACACGGTATGATAGTATGAAAATCTGCAACATGAAATTCTTTCTCTTTTTGCTTTCTGCTTCCTAGACAATTATCATATTGCTTCACAAATTGAGTTAAGGAGCTATTGCGTGTAATAAACTTGTTAAAAAAATGTATACTCTCACTGCTTTGTGTGCTTTTCATCCTAGTCCAAACGTGGTGATCAAGATAAATTGAAATCCTTAAATGACGATCTTCAAATAACTCTGCAAATGAACCGAAATCAGACACAAAATGAACTGAAAGTTATACCCGTTTTCACCGGAAAAATAACATCAATTAATTCGAATGAAAACACAGTTACCTGAAAGCCAGTTATTGCCTCCAACACCATATTTCATGAGAAAATCATTCCAATTTCTGTCAAATGCATTTTTTGTAAATAAGTTCTACTCGTCTTTTGTTCAATTTCTATGTGTCTCTTGTAGCCATTTAATTTATGTGGAATCTTCATAATATTCCAAATACACCACCTGTAAATTGTCGTTGGCCTACAGGTCTCAATAGTCCTTTCGCATCGATGCACATTGATCGATAAGAATCCTTTTTGGTCATTTTCTCCCATGCAATAAAGCCAATATTCAAATAACCATTTGAATGACTGAATATCCTTATTTTTTATCAAAACACATCCAAGAAGTGTCGACTGACCATGGTGATTCACACCCACAAAATAACCAAAAACCGAATTGTACCTGCAATGGACATCAAAAAGGGAAATCCGTTATTAACCGAAACTAGTTATGCATATGAACCGAATACTATATCACAATGAACCGAAACTAGAATGGCAAAAATTACCTGTTTATGTTGTAAGTTGTATCAAATGAAATATCTCAAAAATACTCATCCGCAACTCTGCTTATTACATCAATCTAAAATGCATTTTCGATAGAGTGATAAACTTCAAAATTAAGCTAAAAAAATTTTGAATCTTCTCTTTTTTTTTAATAAGTATTTTCTAAATTCATTGGCATCATCTTGTTTAGAAACATTCTGTACTTCCCTTGTAATATAATTTCTCACATCTTTTTCAATAAAATTTAGTGCATGATAACCACCCACTGTTGCTACAAATGACTGATATATTTTACTCGGTCTAATTTTGGCTTTCTCATTATTTTCAATGGTACGATGCACAAACATACTTAGCTCCCTGTGTTGTTTAAGCATCTCTGTTTGATTTGGACAGCAAGGATATGCATGATTCAGAACAACTTTAGAAATAATCCAAAGACCAATGTCCTTCAATATATGTACATAAATCTTGGCTGGACAGTTTATTCCTGCTGAGGAGTTTGTTTTCAGAGTTAGAGATATCTTGAATTTCCATTTCCCCTCTCTACTACATGTAATATTGATTCTTAATTTCATATCCCTTCCGAGTAGCGTTCCTTATTTTCATAGAAAAACCAGCAAGTTTGGAATAATCTTTGTAGAATTTTCAGCTTCTTCAAGTGTCTTGAAAGTCATCCCAATCTTTGGGACAAATTGTTCATCAACAACACACCTGGACTGCAAAATGAACTGAAATATTATTGTTAAAATACCATTGTGTAATAATAAATGAAGCAAAAATTGTGCATTCTATAAATTTAGAAATTCTTGCATTCTATCCAAATTCAAATTCATAAACAACACTGATTTTAGCAAAAAAGGATGAAATTATTCATAATCACTTTATTCAATTGCATTCCATTCCATTCAAAATTGTTGAAGAATGAACCGAAATATTATCATAACACCACCATCGTATAATAACAAATGAATCGAAAATTGTGTTCATAAAACAACACTGATTTTAGCAAAGAAGAATATGATTATTCATTATCAGTTTTTTCAATTGCATTAGATACCATTCCATTCCATTTAATTCAAAATTGTTGAAGAATGAAATTAGATAAAATAAAAAACGATCCAACCCTCGTCCACTTGATTCGATTCTGGAGAATAATCCAAATCGCTCTCATTCAACTGATTTGAATTTGAATCATTCATTGTTTTGGAACCCCAGTCGATTTAAAAAAAAAAACTAATGTAGATCAAAGTTTGAAGAGAAAGAGAATAAAATTAGAGGAGAACACAACAAAATTAAAAAAGAAAACAAAAATCTAAAGAGAAAAAGACAATAATCTGACGAAAACACAGAAAAATCATAGAGAAAGAAAATGTTTACTTTGAAGAGGAACGAAAAAAGAAAGATTTATGTTAAGTCTGTTATAAATGGTGTGACAGATGACTCTAAATCACTTGGTTGAATTTAATTAATAAAACCACTTGAATACAAAACATTATTAATTTTTTATTGTATATTAGAACCCAATTAAATACAAAACACATACATATTAAATGATTATTGAATAAATATCGTATCTAGAATATATCTAACGACAATTTAACAAAATCTCCGTCATTCATAGTACATTATTGTTTTCTATCAAGGTCAAAGGTCAAAGTTGTAGGACTAAGCACACTTGTGAAGTGTTAATGAGTTACATCATGAAGGAAGTGTCTCAACATTTGACAAGATATTAATTACACTGTAATTATATGTAGTTTGTGTGAACCACTATTTCTGTTATTTAGATTTATATACATTGAAGGAGTATATCTCCAAGAAACACTTAATAAACCACATTCTTCCTCTACACTACAAGAACCTCATCATTCACGAAACTTTCTGATGGTACACTACTTCAGTCTTCAGCATGGTCTAAAATATGTTTGGCAATAAAATAGCATGCAACAAAATCAACTTTTGTTCCAATCTTGATACACTGGCAGGCTTCCAAGTTTGAATTAATTACCAGATACCTGAAACAGCCAACAGAGTTAAAAACTACAGGGAAATGAGAATCTCACAAGAATCGATAAATATTCAACCTGAACTAGTGTGATAATGCGAGTCATGTCTTTTGTTTGTTTGTTTGTTTGTTTTTTTTCTTTAGTGTGTTTCTTTTTTCCCTCAACACTTACAGATATCATTGGTGTAGCTCCACGTATTCAAATACATCAACAGAATTAGTTTCATTTTAGTTAGTTTCATTTTAATAATTTTAATATAGTTCCCTTTCTAAGTAAATAACCTATGCAGCATGTTATCCAATCAAAACCAAATAAACAAAAATAATTACAATAAGCAAGAATGCTATTCAAACAATTAAAGTTCAAGGAAATGATTTTACTAATCTATTTTAATGCATAAACATATTCCAATTCTCGGCCTCATCAATCACGTTAATTTTGAGAAACCACTTGAAGTTTTTCCAGTCCCTTGTTGCACTTTTTGGCATGGAAAAGCAAAAGCAATCAATACACTTTGTTTTGGAACAAATAGAAAACACAAACCAATTCCTTGCACAACATGGGCAAAGTTTAATTTTTGTATCCTACTTAGAATGAATACATCACAGCCTAATTTTAATGAGGAAAGCGTGTCCACCTTCATCTATCTACAATTATGAACTTTTTATCATATAAAATCTTAGGGAGGTATGAATTTGTTAGCATATGACATACCGTGTAGCTAAAACAGGATAAAAAGTTTCTTGAAGCACATAACTTGCATTCGGTAAAGCTATTGACAATTTGACATAACAATCATAACTAGCTAGAATGCATTGATTATACAAAATACATACCAATAAAGTTGAGGAAGGTATAAGTGATCATCTATTTGAATGATTTTGACTCCGAGCCTTGACCTGTAACACCACAAAGAATTGATTGAAAGACAAGATTCAACTAAGGTCCATTACTCCTCTAGTTGCCAAAACAGATTGAGATAGATGCATGAATAAAATCCCATCCCACATGATAACGCATCTTGCATAGTCCTTCCCTGGATCCTGTGCTAACGCAAGATGCTTGTGCACCGGGCTGCTCTTTTTTTTATTGCTCTTTATCTTCTCACTCAACTAATACACTTAAAATAACCGTCTAAAAAAGTTAGTCAGCAGACCTAAACAGGAAATACAATTTTCAGCTGATATAGTGTCTCCCAACACATCTCTTGAATCTCCCATATCTACAAATCACCTAGAGCAATTTCCACCTTCTTGTGCGAACCGAATAGAAGCAGAATAAATTAAGTGAACTAAAGCTTCATCAAATTCTTCAAGATCACTAGAATCTCGTAATTGACGATATGAAGGAGCCATGAAATTCGCTGCAATGTCAACCAACTTCCACAAAGAGAGATTGTATGCCATTTTGATTATCCTAGCAGACAAGTGCCTGGCAGAATCAAGGCAAGACACAATCACATTCCAACTAGCTTCCTGAATACTTTCCAACATCCAAAACTCAGCAAGCCAATTAAGTTCCACATATGGTTGCAGATTGAATAGCTTTTGTTCATCATCCATATTATCCCACAAACATCCAGCGGGAGGATTTGGCAGATTATTGGAATAAAACCACTGTACTAGTTTGATCAATGCTTCCCAGCTAATAGCAACCTTGATGACTTGTGAATGACTGCAAAAATAATTCGAGATTGAAGACAAACCGCAAGGGAAACATAGAATAAATGAAAATGATAAAGGCAACAAAAATTATAGCAACCAGAGAAGGCTCATACAGATTCTTATCAGAAACCGAAAAAAATCCTTGCATAATCGGCCATGAAGCCCTAAACATGAAAACTTGAGAGTTCAAATGCACTTAGAATATATGTACATAATGCAAAAAGTGACAACACTGAACATGATTCCCAAATAAGTCACTTCCAACCAATTCTGGTATAAAATTATTTATAACTTTACAAGCAAGAACATGCATCTTCCTGTATCAAACACTATTATATTAGAAAATATTTGTGTGGAGAATAGTTGCACAGAGGCAGGGCCTTAACCAGTATATAAACACCGAACAGTTTACATCAAGTCATCAACCTTTGCCCACTTAGAATGACATAAAAGCATACAATCACATCTTCCCTTATGATAGAAACCCAAGGGGTACTAAGGGATTTTATTAAAGTCTTCGAAGAGGAGACAATATGCTGCGAAGATAGAGAAGGATCTGCAGCAGCATCGAATGCGGACCACAGCTTCCTCACTCAGTATGTAACCGCTGCACTGTCATATTTGGGAAGCAGGGAATATCGGGAAAAATTCACTGTTCTTTTCCAGGAAAAAATTGAGTTAGCCCTGAGCATACACTATGCTCTCGTTCTATCTTTCACCATTAACTTCTGTTTTTGACTTTTTCCCTCGATTGGTCATCTTTTTTAAACATGCATTCATATACATTTTTTGGTTGTTAGCTTAATGATTATTTCCATTTACCAATTCTATTATATGATCGTGTATTTCAATGTTCATGAGTTCTAGCCTCAATAAGGCAAAGGAGCAAACACAGAACTTAATTTAAATACCGGGATGTAATTTTTACAATTTGCATATTAGAAAAGCTTTAAAGTAAAAGAAATATAAACTCTCAAATTCCAGATTATATAGGAGAGCAATTTGATAATCACCTCTCTTGCATTCCTGATCGGAATAAACCTTGTAAATATTCACAGCCAGACTGCAATATAACTTTGTGAACATGCGAATGTGGCACCGAGTTAGAACAAAAATTGCATGTCCACCCAACAAGTTCATTTGTTTCAGCTTCCAATATGACATCCCTGAAAAGAGAAATCGATATAATTAGAATTCCTCTTCAAAACTCATTTGAAACAAATATTAGCAACATCTAAGTTAGGAATGACTAGTTAGCAAGTTCAAATTAATGACTAAATATTATCCTATGTCAGAAACTATTTAAAGGATTATTGCCCTTTCAGTAACAGAATATCCATTAGAAGTTGTAATATATAGAATGAACAACAAAATATCTATATCAACTAAAAAAAATGAAAATTTGAGATAAATAAAGATTGAAATAGACATAAGAAAAAGAAAACACAAGATTACACCAATCACATGCTATTCTAAATGTATATAAGAAGCTGATCAAGAAGCAAACCATACGAAAAACAACTTCCAACAGAATTGAGAGCTGAAGTAAGATTCAAGCAGGGGAAAGGTGTGCCCCACTCAGGACATTGTCTATAGAGTAGTTGCAGAAAGGGCTGCAGATTGCAGCGTTTAGCAAGAATTTTCAACTTTTTTACCATGTCTTCCTCTGCCTGCAAGCATCCCAAGTAAACATATTCCAACAACAGCACCAATGCTTCATAATCAACATGAGCAGATAAACGAACCTCTCTCATAGTCTCTCCATATTTATCTGTTCCCTCTTCACAATTCTTGCTACTAGTCAAGATTTCACGAGGCAGAAGCGATGGACATCTGACAGCAAGAATAACACCATTAACATTGACAGAAGCCCCATTTGCCACAATGAGTCGCAAATCCGCATATTCTTCCTGATTAAGGGATTTCCCAATCCATTTTGCTAATTCATTAGGGAAACCATAACATCCAAAATAGCTTAGAATATATGAAGCATACCATCTCACTCCAGGACTTAAACAGGTGCTACTACAAGTCTCATGAAGCTTGTTGAGTAATTGAGCTTTAATGTATGTCACTGCTGTGGTGAATTTCTGAGTATGATCTTGTAAAAGGCTACACTGATGAACAAATGAAGACAAGGCCCACAAACCATAAAAAAGGAGCACATTGGAACCTTCCCAATCTTCTTTATCAATGCAGCAACATGACCTTTCATGAAATGATGTAAGCAAATGAGGAGCCATGCTAGGCCTTTCCATATGAATGTCATTACTTAAACATCGTTTGACAATAAGAACAACTGCTTTCATTGCTTTGCTTTCAATGATACATTTTTGATATTCAGGTAAACTTGAGAGAGAATTTAACCCAATCAAGTTAATAACAAGTTGAAGTTTATCGGATGACCCATAGCTTGCCAGGGACGATGTGTAATCTAGAGTATGTATTAAGCTTTTCAAGCTCGGAATACCTATTACTTTCATTCTATCAGATAATACAAGCCTTGCATGTGAAGAAATGTGATTACATGGAGAATAAATCATCATTAATACAGCCCTTGATACTGGTTCACTTTGGAAATTATCATCAACATCATTTTGACATATTCGGCACCATTTTTGAATTGTGTCAACAAAAGTCAGACTACAGGAAAAGGAGACTCGAATTAGCAAATTTAGAAAGCACAAAAAAAAATCAAGGCATAGTATCAATGCTAACAATCATATTAAAGTCTCAAGAAATGATTATAGAAGGAATATAATTTACCATGCACACGTAATTAGTGTGTTGATGTGGAGCTCACTTCCATAGGTATAAGGGTTGAAATTTTCTCCACAATGTATCATAAGGCACCCAAGAATGTCCCACAGATAACTCCTCAGACCAAGATGATAATTAGATTTTAAACTCTTGTTTGCTGTGGATATCTGTTCTTCCAAAGACAAGACATGCTCAGATGACTTATCTTGAATATTTTCTAGTACAAGATTAAGGAGGACTCTATCAATACCATGTTCCCAAAACCTGATATGATGATCACCATCCCAACGGGTAATTAGACCCAATTGACATGCTTCCAATAATAAGGAACCATGGTTGATCCCTCCCTTTTTGGAACTCAATCCTGTTTCTCTCATCCCACAAATTATGGCATTGACAAGTGCATCACCACACAAATTCCTCATACGTATGAAATTCTCTTGGCATCTCTAAGCATCAAAACTACTTTGTTAGTGACAATACTATATATACTGGAATGTTTATTAGAGAGAATATGAATTATTAGTTTATTACCAATAGACATCGAGCGAGCTTAAACCCCTCTATTCGAACAACCTGAGGGTTTGATTTTTCCATGGCCTGCACAACCATCTCTACAAATACTCCATCTTCTATAAGTTTTTTGGCTACAAAATCGCATAAAGCTGGTAAAACAAATAGTAAATTAGTTTACATAAATAATGGAAGACAATAAAGGAAGCATCATTATACATCGGGGGAAGGTTCAGGGATATGTTAATACCTAAAGATGTGTACATCTTTAAAAGTACAAGTTTAACAGAACTATCTGTCACCATGTGCATGTCTGCTAAAGCTTTCATAAGTTTAACATCACTCGAAACAGGGAACCTAGATTGAGGCCACCGCCACAGGATTGTGCTCAATAGTGAACCCATCTGTTCAAAATACTCAATTTTTTTTGCACCACCAGCAAAGTCTTTTATATTTCCAACAATATGACTGGCAATCGCTGTGTCTTTGAGGGCTTCCATAACTGTCCTCTCACTTGTAGCACTCAAATTAGAGACCACCAAATTCAAGGCATTAGCACAATCTATTGCAACCTCTACTTGGTGCGAAGAGATTAAGGATGATAGGCAACAGACAAGTTCCACTATACGAGATTGCAATAGTGAATTCGGCAAAATACTAACTAACTTCACTGCAACATTTGATGCCATGCTTAATAAGGGACCACTTTTGCCTTCAAGAATACATAATAAAGCTCCCAAAACATCAGATACAGATTCCTGAAAAATCATAAGTTCATAACACAAGAAATTACTGTTTCAATGTGATTGAATCTCAAACATCAGGCCAAGGTCAACACTGTATAAAGTATAAATCCATCTATGAAAACAAAAACAAAAATAAAAGATATCACGTATATTTAAGAAGTTCAGTAAATTGGCAGAAAATCCAAGTTTATATGTTCATACAATGCATGATTATAGCAAAAGAAAATAAAATTTGCAAGTCCCAAACCTTTACAATAGTATGACGCGTGGCACGTGCATCTCCTGAGATAGAATCAAGAAATGCATTAATTGACCGAAGAACATTCTTCTGCACTTCAATGTTAGCGCATTGCCACTTCCAAGTATTTGTCTTCTCATCAAAATATCTGCCACAATTCACATTTCACAGAGCGAAAAATAAATAACTAAATAAAAATTCAGGAACAAATAACAATATTCTAAACAACAACCACTATTATTAATCCCTTCAGGCAGAATTTAAATGAAGAGCAAACGTCCAAATTGGTCTTCAGAAGGAACGTGGGGCATCAAAATAATTCTTTACGAAGATTTCATAACACCAATTAGGTATTGAAAACACAATAGCATGAAGAGAGCCAGAGATTAACAGAGGAGCTGCGGTTTGAGTTGGAACCTGGTTCCGAGGTTCAAGGCATGAAGGAGACGTTGATGGAGGGTTTGAATTTGCACACTGATGGAACGACTGTTGATTGGTTTCATTGTGGAACTGCAATCGTTCATTAAACTATACACACTGTTCTTCGAGTTTGTGTGAAGAACAAAGAAGGGAAGAATACTCTATTTGGGCCTTTTCGAGAAGCTCAGCGTGCGTTCCGCGTGAGGCCTTAGTGGAAGTTGAAACACCGCCATGCCACAGGATTTCAGATAAACCGTGGAAATCATTCAAATGAGTCAAATTGCAAACTTCGAAAAATTATATAGAACCCTAGAGAGGTATGGGATTTTATTTTAAAATAAATAATTTAATTATTTTAGTTATTAAAGAAATAATTTGTATTTTTTATTATAAAAATCATTTTTTTAATAAATAAAACGAATTAACTAAATACTATAGTCATAAAAATAAATAACTATATAACTAAAATGAATAAAAAAATACCAACATATAAAAAAAAAAAAAAGCAAAAAAAATAGAATTAAAAAGAGAAGAGATATGCAATTTCAAGAGATATACAATCTCAAGAAATTATATTCACGAACTCTTTTTATATAAAGAAGAGATTTTAGAAATCGTTACTCACGTTTATAAATTAAAAAAAAAATCTAATTAAAAAAAAGAAACCGACATTACCAATAAAAAAAATTGTGAGACTGTCGTTTTTATAGAAGAAAAAATTTTGTCCTACTTCAAATTGTTAGTGACATTTTGATATATTTTTTGTCCTCTTCCCAAATTATTATCACAATTTTTTGTGACAAGTCCGTATGCATTACACCAAATTAATGTAATATCACCGTATTACGCACTACTCATTTTATAATATCCAAAGAAAAAATTAGCCTCTAACATCTTATTATGTTATTATTGACTAATTTTCAGTTGTTCTCAAATGAGTCAAATCTCAAATTTATCCGTTACTTGGTGAGGTAGCGAAAAGTGAAACGGGTTTTGTTTTACACTTTTACTCAAGGGCCTGTTGGATTTTCAACCCGAACTTGCGTTTTAGGTTTTCACAGGCACAATACGTGGAAACAGAACAACTTCGGATAACACGGAAAAAGCGTGGCTATGGTCGGGACAAAGGTGAAGCTGCTCAATCACAAAGACCAAGTCCCTTTTTAAAATTTTCTTTTTGCATTTTTCTCACTGATATCTCTTTTTCTTCGTTCTTGTGAAGGATTGATACTTAGTGTAATCTGACAGCAAAACCATTCGTAGTAGCTGTGATTTCTTGCCTAGAAAAACCAACCCCAAATGTTGAATCGTTGATTTTATTTTTATTATTATTTGTTTGGTTTCCATATGCAAAGTTTAACTAGTTTTTACCATCATTGCTGCTACTTCAATCATGGCTTCACTGCTGAACACAGTGTCCCCTGCTGCGAATTTTCATGCAAAAGCAAAAAGAAATGCTCCTGGTTTCTTCCATTCCCATGCCCCAAATTTCCATTCTTTGTCGCTTAACAAGGGTTTTTCCAGAGTTTTGGCATCAACCCAAGTCACAGTTTCCCCAAAAGATGCTGTTTTCACACTTCCCAATTGGAGGGTTGGGAAGAGTGACCAGAAGAGTAAGGAGCTTAGGATGAACGATGCATTTCTTCAGTTGGAATATATGGTGGAGAAGGGACACAAGCCTGATGTAATTCAAGTAACGCAGCTTTTGTATGATCTTTGCAAGGCAAATAAGTCTAGGAAAGCTGTTAGGGTGATGGAGATGACAGTAGGTTCCGGCGTTATACCTGATGCGTCTTCGTACACATTCTTGGTGAATTATTTGTGCAAGAGAGGGAATGTTGGCTATGCAATGCAGTTGGTTGAGAAAATGGAGGCACATGGTTTTCCAACTAATACTGTTACTTATAACACGCTGGTTAAAGGGCTTTGTATGCATGGGAATTTGAACCAAAGCTTGCAGCTTTTGGATCGGCTAATCAAGAAGGGGCTGGTGCCAAATGCATTCACGTATTGTTCCTTGCTCGAAGCTGCTTATAAGGAACGGGGAGTAGACAAAGCCATGAATCTCCTAGATGAGATAATTGCCAAGGGTGGAGAGCTTAATTTGGTTAGTTACAATGTTTTGTTAACTGGATTGTGCAAGGAAGGTAGAATTGAAGAAGCTATTCGGTTCTTTCGGGAGTTTCCTGCAAAAGGATTAAGTCCGAGTGTTGTGAGTTATAACATTTTGCTAAGGAGTTTGTGCTATGATGGGCGATGGCAGGAGGCGAATGAGCTTTTGGCAGAGATGGTTAAAGAAGGCCAGTCTCCCTCGGTAGTTACTTATAACATATTAATCACTTCTCTTTCGCTCCGGGGGAAAACAGAACAAGCTTTCGAAGTTTTAGATGAAATGATACGGAGTGGATTCAAGATGACGGCTACAAGCTATAATCCGATTATTTCCCGTCTATGCAAGGAAGGGAAAGTGGATCTTGTAGTTCAGTGTCTAGACCAAATGATTTATCGACGTTGTCAACCTAATGAAGGTACATACAATGCTATTGCGACACTCTGTGAGGAGGGGAAGGTGCAGGAGGCATTCTTTATAATTCAAAGCTTGGGTAATAAACAAAACTACACTATGCATGAGTTTTACAAAACTGTGATTTCAAGCCTGTGTAGGAAAGGGAACACATATCCAGCTTTTCAAATGTTATATGAAATGACAAAGTATGGATTCGTATCAGATTCCTATACGTATTCATCTTTGGTAAGAGGAATGTGTAGGGAGGGAATGCTAGACGGGGCCATTGAGATATTTAGGATCTTGGAGGAAAATGGCTATACTCCTGATGTTGATAACTACAATGCACTTATACTTGGATTTTGCAAATCTCGAAGAACAGACACGGCAATGCAGATAGTTCAGATGATGATCAATAAAGGATGTGTGCCTAATGAGACAACCTATACCATTATTGTTGAAGGGCTCGCTTTCGATGGAGAAATGGATATGGCAGCGGAGATTTCGAAAGCATTATATTTGAAAGAAGCTCTGAGCCAAAGCACTTTTGAAAGACTTTCTATGCAGTATGACTTCAAGGAATGAATGTAAAGACATATACCATCAAAGTATATAACAGAAAGTAAGTAGGGTCTTGACTAGTTTTCTTTGCCTGGGTACTTGATTACCTATGATTAAGTTAAAGGAAGTTCCATGATGCTTGAATTTTGATTTTATTGATGTTCAGAGTTGAAGAGTAAGACACTAGTACAGAACTAACATTGGTTTGGTTAATTAAAGCATCTTAGTTACTTGTTTGAATAATTGGTATTTTTGGTTTGTTGTGTATATGCAGCTAACATGATAACTTGACCAATGCAATGCTGCATATTTTTTAGTAATTTTTATTTTATATTCTCCTTCCATTTGCCAGAACATGAAGGATGAGAGCTGATCATCACTTAGTGATTCGGCAGTTTATGTGAACAATAGTGTGATCTTGAGTTCTTGACACTGATACTTGTTATGAAGGCATGAAGCAATTGCCTGAAGAGGAGTGTTGTTGATTCCAGGCAGTGAAATTAAGCATTTTAGTTTTGGTAATAGTTCCTATTTGACATGACAACAACATACCAATTGAAAGAAGCTCAATTGCCCTAAGATTAATATTTGAATACAATTATAGGATGCAAATCAAGAACATAAACCTAAAAACATGATTAGGTAGATACTACAACCTTCCTAATTAGGGGATTTTTTTGGTGAAGAGTTGAATTGGGCAAAGAATGAAGATTTTTACAAACGTGTAATACACATGATAATTTTTTTTAGTGATTTTTTGTTTACTAAAGAAAATAATCTTCTCTCTTCACCAAAACATTACTCTTCATAACATTACCCTCCTAATTATCCTCGTAATACTTTAGTCTCACTTGTGCGTATGCAAATGCATGGTTGCAAATTGCTAAGTACCATGACTAAATACACGCTAATGGGAGAGAGAAGCTAAAAGAGATTAGATTCTTGTATTATATGCATATCCTTAACAACTGTCTTCAGCAATTACGGTGGTTTACTTCAAGGAAATTGTTGTGTTATGCATTATGAACAAATCTATAATTGTAGATCTTATGATGAAATTTCAACAGATTCGTCTATTGTTAAAATGTTTTCAACCAAAGATCCTATTCCTTGATGCTCAAAACACTTGGTGAGGAAGGAGATAAATGAGAACAAAATTTTCCATCCCATTGGATATACACCAACACTGTTAAACCTAAAATAGAGAAGCTAGCAAGTTCTCATTAGGTTTTTCAGCCAAAATTTCAATAAAACATCACTTAAAGCATCTTTGCTCATATGTGTTTGTTTTCATGTTCACTTGTGCAAGACCACGGCACGTGTTATCTTCCACTTTTCATCCCTCTTTTCAGTGAAAGCATGGCACCACTATTGCTTGTCAGATCGTTACCCCTCCCAAGTCTAGCATTTTCGTTGAGCTCGACTTCAATATTGAAAAGCTTAATTATAGAACTCCACAAATAACATCCACATCTTTCTTCTTTTTCACTATCCCAATTCAACCAACCATGAGAATGTAAAAAAAATGGACAGGTAGAATTGGGAAACAGCCATGAGAATTGAAGATGTAAAAGGAGGGGGTAAAAAAAATGATTGACAATAGAGGTGAGCCTGCAGGCACCAGCGTGGCGCAGCAGGTTGAAGCTTCAGGAGGCTTGCAATAAGCATGGTGGCAGTTGCAGCTTCCATCCTTATGTTCAAAATGAAAATGATGGCAAAAAAATACCAAGCCTAGCACAAAGAAGAAAATAAATAGATCTTCATGCAACTCAGAGAAATAGAAATACTAATATAAGTCATTCAGATACCAATAAATATAGAAAAACAAGTACTCAGTACATGTTTTAATACCAAAAACTGTCAGAATTACAGCTAAACACACTCATAATAAGTCTTTAATTTCAATACTGCTAAACTAAAAGTCTAGAGAGAACCCCCTTCCCCTATGCATAACAGCCTTAGAAGACCAGAGGCCAGTCTTACATCAGGTGGAAGAAGCTAGTCTCATTCGGAATACAAGCCTCTACTTAGATCTCTGTCTCATCTTTCGGCGCTTCCTCTTCAATCTCCTCATGCGCTTCTTCTTCCACTGGTGAATAAAAACATTTTGTTAGACTACAAGAAATGCAAAAACACAAACTAAGGAGTAAGTACACATGATAATAATAGTTATCAGGTTTCATCTTTAGCCTTGGCAACAGGCCCAATTTTCTGTACTCTTATGTTACATGCCAATCATTAAGCTCAACAATAACATTAATGCAGCTCAATTTACTTAACAGTTAACAAAACGCTCCACAATGACAATTCAATCAAGTGCAAAACAAATAGAGACTACCAGCAAAGTTGGCATCAGAGAACAAATAAGAATATACCTTAAATTATCTTCAATTATTTACAATGAAAATTTCGAATTTCACACAAGTGCGATACAAAGAGTGAACACCAAAATTGGTCCCAACAAATTCCAGATACGAAAGATTGGTCCTTCCATCACTTTCAATAATATTTTTAACATACGTGATAGACAAATAAGTTCCTAACAAATTTTCTTACAAGACAAGTAGGTCTCGAAAAATATCATTAAAAAATAATTTAGTCCCCTTAACGGGACCAATCCATCTCAAGGACTTCTAGAATAATAAAAATTTGTTGGGACCAATTTGGGTGTTTACTAAAGATACAAAAATATATCTTTTAATGCATGTTAAGAAATCACATCCATTTTCAGCTTGAAGACAGTCAAAAGCTGAAACAATAATCAGCATGCTAGCACATTACAAGCACAGTACAGAACCTAAAAATCAAGCCTAAGTGCCTAACCATAACCAACAGGAGTTAATGCTAACATAACCAATAAAAATCAAACACCTCCACTGGCATCTCAAAGTGAACAACATTCAATCACATCTACGAAAATTCTAAATTAACGCATTGGTTTTCCACATATTTTCTCAAAAGAAATTTTTTCTCAAATTTGTCTGGCAGGTCTAGATAAATATTTTAAAACAAATCAGATGACAATGACACTTCAGGAATAAATAAAGAAGTTCATAATACACGAATATTGTGTTCAAGAATCAATTCCGAAAAGCAAAGATTTATAAAAAAAAAAAATCGAAATATAATACCCATAAACAAGAAAAAAAAGGATATAATTTACTTTTCCAGATCAAAAACAAACAACTAAATAAAGCAAACATCGTATTATCATTCCAGGTTTCATAACGAGTTCATCTGCAACTCATCCATTAACAAAGATAATAACTTTTTTACAAGATTTTAAAATCCCAATCGACCTCCGATCCTTTAACCAAAAGAAAACTGAAAGAGTTAAAAACACTAAATACAAACAATTTTTTCGGGAAAAAATTACACAAAATCCATCACAACTCCAAAACTGAAATCGAAAGAAAGGTTTTACCTTAGCTCTCATGTTGGCTGACGAAGGTTCTCACGTTTTCCAGGAACAATGGCGGATTTCACAGGTTCAGAAACCTGATGGTAATGATGTAAAACCCTCGTTTGTCGAATTTATAGGGCTGCCTTTCGTGAAATGCGGAACCCTAATACTCGTATGGGCCACTCCGTAATTTGGGTTGACAATAAATTGGATTGAGACTTTAGAGTTTAGACCAAGGTTGCGAAAACCAAACCGGTCAATGAATCGATGAGGTAAATGGTTCACCGATTTAGTGGTTCGACTGGGGTTCAATTGGAGTTCAATCGGTTTAATTAAATATTAAATAAAATTATTAAAAATTTAATATATAATTTTAAATTTAATAATTTCTAAGTCAAAAAAATTTAATATGAAAATAATTTTAGAGTTATACTTCAACGTGAGACTAAAAAGTATTATACCTCAAATTTTGATATTAGTAATTTTTTTTAAATTTATTAATAAGGTTTAGTTGACTAATGTATACTAGTTAAACACGGACAAAATTACAACTGCACAATTATAAGAACTCATAACAATGAACCAAAAATTAGAGAGATAAGCACGGTGGATACAATTTGTTCTTAATGTATAATATAATTTTTTTTCTACAATGAAACCAGAAGCACTAATAATTTTTTTCCTCCCCTGATTGGTTAGCTGCTAAGCTCTAAACATGTTAAGAAACCAAACTAGTGAACCTTTAATACAGTAGGTTTAGGAATGTAACAATATAATCGACAACAACAGCAGATCCTAGGTAATGGAATGTGGTGGTGTACTGGTGTCCTCATTAACAATTTGGAATACACCAATTTCAACTTCTAAATGGACCTTTTTCTTCCCAAGCTTCTGTTCTAACTTTAACCCGCCAAGTTTTCTAAAGGCATTTGCCACTCGTCTGACCATATCTTCATCGGGTTTTACCTGCAACTCCTCCATGTCTGCAAAATATCTAACTTACAAACATGATAGCTCCATGTCAAAGCATAGAAGAATTAACCTTATAATTGCTGAACAGCTTGCATCAAGGTATAGTAAGATTGATAGTACAATAAAAATATACCTCAATCATCTTTTCTGGCAAATGATGATGATCATATAATGTGACCATTCTAGAAAACAATCTCTTTGAGACAGAACGTGTGTGAACATGTACAATCATATTCCACAATGCCATGATTGATTGAATTGGGTGAGAAATTTGCAATGGCTAAAGAAGCTGATCCGAATTCAAAATTCTGAAATCCAAATTACAAATTACATACAAAATCCAAAATCCAAAATCCAACTTTTAGAATGATTAATTCATATAATTCAGAATTCAAATCAAGAATACAGACTAATAAACAAATAAAGAATTCAGCAACCAAAATCATGAAGCAGTAACTCATTTCATCATGAACAAATCCTGGACAGATACCAAATCATGAACAATAACTCAAACAGAATTTTTCTGATGACCTCATCATGAATCCAGATAACAAATCATGAACAGATACCAAATCATGAATCCAGATAACAAAACATGAACACAGCTAACAAAACATGAACACAGACTTAACAAATCATGAACAGAAAAATTATAAAATCAAGCACAGATAACAAATCATGAACGAATCACAAGCTAATAAATCATAAAATCAATCACAGAAAATCAGAAGGCAGCGAGGTGAAAAGAGGAGGCGACGATTAAATAGGAGGAGAGGTGGAAGGCAGAGTATTACCGGCGGCGAGTAAGGAAGACGATGGAGGAGGCAAGCTCGGCGACGACGATGGAGGAGAGGAGCTCGGCGATGACGAAGAGGGGCTGTGGGACGGCGAAGAGGGGCTGTGGGATGTGGGATGCGGTGGCGATGGCAGTGGGATGTGGTGGTGATGGTGGTGGCTATGCGACGGCGAAGAGGGGCTGCTCCATCGTGGGTGGCTATGCGACGGTGGGTCTACCCGTGGTGGCTATGGTGTCTCTTGTGAGAGTGTGAAAGTTGAGAGTTGAGACTGAGATTAGGGTTCGTGGCTTTCATGTGTTTAGCTTATCTTGTTTCTTTTTTTTTTTTACCTTCAAAACGACGCCGTTTTAAAGTTTAATATCCAAACCAAAAACTGCTAAAAAATCGAACGGTTTTTCCGGTTTACCGGTTAACTGCCGGTTTGACCGATTTTCTTAACGGTTTTTTGTCAGACGGTTTCTGACCTTACCCGAACCGACTAGGTGACTGGTTCCTAGTTTTTCCGATTAAACCGGTCGGTCCGGTTCGGTTTTCAAAACCATAGTTTAGACTTTACCCTTTTCTTTTTTTTTAGGTGATAAAATTCAGAAATTAATTTTAATATGGATTGATAAATAGTTTTACGCAGATAAATGTTATTCATGTTGTGATAAGAATCATTACGTACATGGATGTTAATTCTCAAAAAAAGATGAATTTAATGAAAGTTGAAAAATAATGATCATTTGTATATATAAATAAAGTATCAATCTGAAATAAATACACAGTAATAATAAAATATTTTTTTTGTAATTTTTTATTTTTTTTCTTTAGGTTCTTAAATTGCAATATATATAATATTAATGAATAAATAAGTTATTTCTATTATTAAAGTGAGATAATTATATTAGTGAATATTAATACTAGAGTCTTTTATTTATACTTTTTTATTTTATATTTATTATATTTTTTATTTATTTATTTTACAACACGTTATTAGCACGAGACTCTGATCAAATTTTAGGAAGACTCAGGTAACAAATTTTCATTATATCGAAACTCTCTCATCTTAAATTTAATGCTCTTGATATATCTGGAAATAACTATTTATCATGGATACTAGATGTTAAAATCCATCTTTATTCAATAGATCTTAGAGATACCATTAAGGCTAAAAATAATACATCCCAGAAGGATAAAGCAAACGCCATGATTTTCCTTCGTCGTCATCTTGACGAAGGATTGAAAAATGAATATCTCACATTAAAAGATTCTGCATATCTGTGGAAAAACGTTGAAGAAATATATAATCATCAAAAGACGGTGATACTTCCTCAAATCCAATATGAATAGACGCACTTGCGTCCACAAGATTCTAAATCCATAAATGAATTATGAATATAATTCAGCAATGTTTCGAATCACCTCATGAATGAAATTATGTGGGAAAAATATAACTGATAATGATATGTTGGAGAAAACTTTCTCAACCTTCCATGCCTCGAATGTGCTCCTACAACAGTCGTATCGAGAAAAATGATTTAAAAATATTCTGAGCTAATTTCTTGCCTTCTTGTTACTGAACGTAACAATGAGTTGCTCTTAAAAAATCATGAAGCGCGCCCAGTTGGTGCCGCCCTATTTCCTGAAGCAAATATGGCAAATCATTACCCCAAAAGAGGTAAATGGTAAGGTTTTAGTAACAAGAAAAATTATGGAAGGAAAAAGAATTATGTTCACAAGAAAGGATCTCACCAGAAGTGGGATAAAGAAAGAAACTCTGGGCAAAATAAATCAACGGAGGATAAGTGTTTTCGTTGTGGTGGAAAGAGCTATTGGTCGCGTACCTGTCGTACCCCCAAGGCACCTAGTCGATCTTTATCAAGCATCTTTGAAAAAGGATGACAAAGGAAAAGAAACAAATTTTGTTTCAAATGATGCTGAAAATTTCACCACTCATTATGATGTATGTGATTTCTTTGAGAATCTTGAGAAGGAAATATTGGTCATTTAATCAATGATGGAATAATTTAATATGTAAGATTGTTAACTATTCATGTAAATAAATAATGTAAGAAACTTATTGTTAAGTTTTATTTTCTATATATTTAAGTTTTAAATATGATGTATATAAATAATGAAATATTAACGTTTATGTTTAAAAATTTTGAAATCGTTAAATGTGTCAAGTTTTAAAATTAATAATAATAATAATAATAATAATAATAATAATAATAATAATAATAATAATAATAATAGTGATAATAATAAAATTTTAGTATATGACATTATTTTTATGTACAGTGTTTTTTAGAAAAATAATTCCAATCAAGAATTCAATTTGACTGTGCATGTATTACTACTCATTTTATTATTATTTATCTTTGAAGAAAATGGCAAGGATATATAATGAGGATATATAATGAAGATGTATGCCTTGCGGATAGTGCAAGTTTGCACACTATTCTCAAAAGTGATATATATTTTACCCATCTTGTGTCAAAAGAAGAATATGCTAATACTATTATTGGCTCAGGTAATGTCATAGAAGGCTTCGGAAGATCTATAATTTTGTTTCCCGGAGGAACAAAACTCATAATAAATAATGCACTATTATCTACTAAGTCTCTAAGGAACTTATTGAGTTTTAAAGATATTCGCCGAAATGAATATCATATTGAAACAATGAATGAGAAAAATCATGAGTACTTATGTATCACAACTCATGATTCAAATAAAAAGTTTATATTAGAAAAGTTACCCTCACTTTCATTTGGATTGTATTATACTAGAATTAGTGCAATTGAATCACATGCTATTGTAAACCAAAAGTTTACTAGCCCAAATGAATTCATAACTTGGCATGATCGATTAGGTCATCCGAAAAAACCATGATGCGGAGAATTATTGAAAACTCCCATTAACATTCACTAAAGAACCAGAAGATTCTTAAATCTAGTCAATTTTGTTATGCTGCATGTTCTCAAGGAAAGTTAATTTTAAGGCAATCACCAGCAAATATTGGATTTGAGTCCCCTGAATTCCTAGAAAGGATTCAAGGCGATATATGTGGACCTATTCATCTACCATGTGGATCTTTTAGATATTTTATGGTCCTAATAGACGCATCTTTGAGATAGTCACATGTGTGCTTGTTGTCTTCTCGCAACCTAGCGTTTGCGAGATTACTTGCTCAAATTATTCGATTAAGAGTACAGTTTCCAGAAAATCCAATCAAAGCAATTTGTCTTGATAATGCTGGTGAATTTACTTTCCCAGCCTTTGATGCTTATTGTATGGCTAATGAAATAAGTGTTGAACATCCAATAGCTCATGTTTACACACAAAATGGGTTAGCAGAATCACTTATTAAACGCCTCCAATTAATTGCTAGACCCTTATTTATGAGAACAAATCTCCCAACTTCAGCTTGGGGCATGCTATTTTACATGCCGCAGCACTTATTCGTTTGAGGCCAACAAGTTACCATCAGTTCTCTCCTATGCAATTAGCTTTTGGCCAGTAGCCAAACGTTTCCCATTTAAGAATATTCGGGTGTGTATATGTTCCCATTGCACCACCTTCTCGCACCAAAATGGGACCCCAAATAAAATTAGGGATATATGTTGGATATGATTCTCCCTCTGTAGTAAGGTATCTTGAGATACAACATTAAGGGGAGAGAATAAGCTTCCTGAAAAGGAACTTAATTGGAATGCATCATCCTTGATGCATTTAGATCTTCGATTAGGGTAATGTGAACTAGAAGTTCAAATTAATTGCCTGATGCATTTTTCGATACAAAGAGTATAACCAAATCTTATATACCAGCGAAAAATGCCCTAATTTGAATTGATGTCCCAATCAGACAAATAGCTACTGAAACAAATTCACGTCAGAAGCGTGGCAGGCCTGTCATTTCCAAAGACAAAAATCCTCGAAAAAAAATAGGTAAATACTATTCCCGTTGAAAAAGACATAGTAAAGACACCCGCAGTTGTCCAAAATTCTGATATAGTTTTAATGTCAGAAGACGTTCAGGTACCTAAAAATTGTAAAAATAATGAGATCTCGATAAATTATGTCTTTACAGGAGAAAAATGGGATCGAAATAAGATAATTGTCAATGAAATATTTACATATAATGTGCATTAAATATCATGCATGAAAGTAAGAATCTTGAGGTAAGATCAGTCGAAGAATGTCTACAAAGAAATGATTGGCCGAAATGGGAAGAAGCTATTAAAGTTGAGCTAGACTCACTTGCAAAATGTGAAGTTTTTGGACCTATAGTCCGTACACCAGAAGATGTAAAACCTATTAGATACTAATGGGTATTTGTGAGAAAACGAAATGAGAAAAATGAAGTTATACACTACAAAGCTCGACTTGTGGCACAAGGTTTTTTAAAAAGGCCTCGTATAGATTATGAAGAAGCATATTCCCCTGTAGTAGATGCAATAATGGATGTGAGAACAGCCTACTTATACAGCTCATTAGATCGTAATATATATATATATATATATATATATATATATATATCTGTGTGTGTGTGTGTGTGTGTGTGTGTGTGTGTGTGTGTGTGTGTGTGTGTGTGTGTGTGTGTGTGTGTGTGTGTGTGTGTGTGTGTGTGTGTGTGTGTGTGTGTGTGTGTGTGTGTGTGTGTGTGTGTGTGTGTGTGTGTGTGTGTGTGTGTGTGTGTGTGTGTGTGTGTGTGTGTGTGTGTGTGTGTGTGTGTGTGTGTGTGTGTGTGTGTGTGTGTGTGTGTGTGTGTGTGTGTGTGTGTGTGTGTGTGTGTGTGTGTGTGTGTGTGTGTGTGTGTGTGTGTGTTGTGTGTGTGTGTGTGTGTGTGTGTGTGTGTGTGTGTGTGTGTGTTGTGTGTGTGTGTGTGTGTGTGTGTGTGTGTGTGTGTGTGTGTGAGAAAGTCCTTGAAGGACTAAAGATGTCTAAACCATCTAATGAATATTCGCAAGGATTATACTCAGTTAAATTGCAAAGATCTTTATATGGTCTAAAGCAATCTGGACGAATGTGGTATAATCGTCTTACTAAGTATCTGGCTAAAAACGAATTTAAGAATGATGATATCTGCCCATGTGTTTTTATAAAGAAATCTGCATCTGGATTCATTATAATTGCTGTGTACGTTGATGATTCAAATATCATTGGAACCCCTGAAGAGATTCCAACAATTATAAAACTCTAAAAGAAGAGTTTGAGATGAAATATCTTGGAAAGACTAAGTTTTGTCTCGACCTGCAGATCGAGCATACAAAAAAATGGGATCTTTATTCATCAAACAACATTCACAGAAAATATTTTGAAGAGCTTTTATATGGATAAGTCATATCCGTTAAGTACCCCAATGATCGTAAGGTCTTTGGATGTGGAAAAGGATCAATTCTGTCCTAAAGAAGAAAATAAAGGATATCCTTGGTCCTGAAGTACCATATCTTAGTTCCATTGGAGCGCTAACGTATCTTGCTAATAATACACGGCCCAATATATCATTTGATGTGAATTTACTAGCAAGGTATAATTCCTCTCCAACCAGAAGACATTGGAATGGAATCAAACAAATGTTTTGATATCTTCATGTAACGGTTGATATGGGATTGTTTTATCCATATGGATCCAAGTCACAATTAGTTGGCTATGTAGATGTTGGATACTTGTCTGATCCACGTAAAGAGAGATCTCAAACAGGATACTTGTTTACATATGGTAATACAGCTATATCATGGAGGTCCACAAGACAGACGATTGCAGCAACATCCTCTAATCATGCTGAAATACTAGCGATACATAAAGCTAGTCGCGAGTGTTTTTGGCTCAGGAGTTTGATCTAATATATTCTATCATCATGTGGACTAATTGATCATAAGATAGCTCCAACTGTCCTATTTGAAGATAATACAGCATGCATTGCTCAACTTAAGGGTGGATACATAAAAGGTTATAGAACAAAGCATATTTTTCCCAAATTCTTCTTCACTCATGATCTTCAAAATCAAGGGACAATTGATGTCCAACAGATCCGCTCAAGGATAATCTGGCAGATTTATTTACAAAGTCACTCTCAAAATCCTCCTTTAAAAAATTGGTACATCAGATTGGAAAGCGCCGATTTCGAGATGTTAAATGATGTCGACAAGAGGGGGAGACTATACTCTTTTTTCCTTGGTCAGGTTTTTTTCCCATTGGGTTTTTCTTGACAAGATTTTTAATGAGACATTCCCCATCACAAAGGATATTGTACTCTTTTTCCTTCACTAAAGTTTTTTCCCATTGGAATTTTCTTTAGTAAGGTTTTAACGAGACATAATCCTAAATGGACATCCAAGGGGGAGTGTTGTGATAAGGATCACTACATACGTGGATGTCCATTCTCAAAAGAGAATGAATTTAATGAAAGTTGAAAAGTGATAACCATGAATTTAATGAAAGTTGAAAAGTGATGACCATTTGTGTGTATAAATAGAGGAAGCATCAATATGAAACAAACGCACAACAATAAAATACTCTTCCTCCTTTCATATACATTTCTCTATTTCTCTCTTTAAGTTCTTAAGTTGCAATATATATAAACTAATGAATAGATAAGTTACTTCTATTATTATAGTGAGATAATTATATTAGTGAATATCAATACTAGAGTCTTCTATTTATACTTCTTTATTTTATATTTATTATATCTTTCTTATTTATTTATTTTACAACAATTCAAAAATTAATTTTAATATTATTATAATAATAATATACATAATATTAATTATAATGTTATTATAAATATTATTGATATTGTTATTATTATTGTTATTAAGACGGATTCAGAAATGTTATTATAAGGTCGATAACATATATAACATTAAAATAAAGTTTATGTAAATAAATTATATAATGTAAGATGCATTATAAAAATATATTGTTAGAGAATACATTTTATCCGTAACGCCTATATATAGATATCGTTTACATTGAGGTTCTGGGCCCCATTTCCAACCTTTCCACCACTTTCTCCCCTCTTCTATCCTTTTCTAACCATATTATTGAGTAAGACGAATATGGCGCACACAGATGCTCATGATCTGGACATCAATAGACTGAACGCGATATGGCACTACGCCGAGGCAGTCAACTTCGCGGTTAGTTTTATTATCTTGACGTTTATATTATCCCATATATGTATAGTCATGGTTAGGATATTTGCCAAGAACTAGAATACAATTTGTATCGTTAGCAACAGATCAGTGATATGGTATAATTTTAGGAATGTGATTCTCATTTTTTGTAATTAAGTTTTTTAACTACATAATTATTAATTTAGATATTAAATACTTGGGTAGATATTTTTCAACCGTTGATCTTAGTTTATTGGTTATATGTTTCTTAAGTTATTAATTTTGTTATTAACTATCCAAGTAAAAGTTATTTTTAAGTTAAGTAAACAATTATGTAATTTTGTATTTACCTAAATTAAATTATTAATTAAAAGTTTGATAATTAGATTATTAATTATTTTAGTGAATGTTTTTATTTTAAGTAACGTATTGAGAAAATTTTTATTAATTAACTTAGTAAATATTAACGTAAAAAGATTTATTGACATAATTCAGTTACTACATACGTGTAAATTTTTGATAAATAAATGTATATAATAGTTAACTCAGTTTGTTATGTCCATGCACGTATACAAAAGTTTTCTTATCGTGATCATTTATTTTTTGCCAAATGTCTCACTTACTTCTTCCTCGGCAAGTGAGTAACACGCTTCCACCACCGGACGCCATCGTCCCGTATTTGAGGGAGCCTGACTTTGGCGACACAGTGCCTTTCAGGGACTTCATCTTTGACAACTCACTTATTATAGCATTCGTGGAACGCTGGCGTCCGAAAACCTACACGTTCCACCTGCCATGGGGTGAGGCCACTATCACCCTGCAAAACGTTGTATACAACCTCAGGCTACGCGCACAGAGAGCCAGTGGGGGAGCTTTCATGATTTCTACAGATGATACGACACCGAGACATCAGAGCTAGTAGAGCGACTGCTCGGTGCTAGGCCTCCGGTGGTTGCACAGCAAGGGACGCAGAGAAAGGAGTCTTTCTTGTTGAAGCTTACATGGCTTCAGAACCATGTCCACTATATGCCTGAGACGGATGATCCAAAGATACTCTGACAGTATGCGAGGTATTACATCTTGTTACTGATTGGGGGTTACCTGATGACAGATAAGTCAAACAACCTAGTCCATCTCCGGTGGCTGCTACTGCTTGCGGACTTTGAGAAGTGCCATGGGCTATCTTGGGTTCGGCGGTGCTTGCATGGACATACCATTCAATGTGCTCTGCATCACATCGAGGCACGACAGATTTGAATTTAAATTTGAATTAATTAACATATCTTCAGTTGATGGGTGGGGACCACTTGATTTGTCCATTCTGCAGCTTTTAATCTGTGTTTTCTGGGCTAGAAACTGGGTTAAAACAGCCCAGAATTCGCCCCCAGCGTCATTTGTATTTTTGCAGATCGCGCATGTGACGCGTCCGCGTCGTCCATGCGTTCGCATCATTTGTGCATATTCCAGTCCATGCGTTCGCGTCAGGCACGCGATCGCATCATTGCGATTTTTCCATTCCGCGCGGTCGCGTGAGCTACGCGTCCGTGTCGGTCTTTGCTGGTCATCTCTTTGGTTTCTTCTTTTTCTCTGCAGAAACTTCATCAAATCCATCCGAATGCTATCTAAAATGAATAAAATTGCACAAAACTCAAAATAGCATCCATAGTGGCTAAAATATAATTAATTCTAAATTAAACTCAACAATTTAGATGCAAATTCACTAGGAAAAGATAGACAAGATGCTCACGCATCACAGACAAGTCAATAAGACACGCTTATGGATTGGTAGAGGACGCGTTAGTGAAGGTTAAAGGCCATTACATCCCTGCTGATTTCATAATCTTAGACACTCGGAAGGAGGAGGATGAATGCATCATCCTTGGAAGACCCTTCCTAGCCACAGCAGGAGCTGTAATTGATGTTGACAGAGGAGAACTAGTCCTTCAATTGAATGGGGACTACCTTATGTTTAGAGCTCAAGGATCTTCCTCTACAACCATGGAGAGAAAGCATGAAAAGCTTCTCTTAATACAGAGTCAAACAAAGCCCTCACAATCAAACTCTAAGTTTGGTGTTGGGAGGTCCCAACAATGCTCTGAACATCTGTGAAGCTCCATGAGAGCTCACTGTCAAGCTAGTGACATTAAAGAAGCGCTTATTGGGAGGCAACCCAATTTTTATTTATCTATATTTTTATTGTTCTTTTATGTTTTATTAGGTTTATGATCATGTGGAGTCACAAAACAATTGCTAAAATTAAAAACAGAATCAAAAGCAGGAGAAGAAACAACACACCCTGGAGGAAGATCTTACTGGCGTTTAAACGCCAGTAAGGAGCATCTGGCTGGCGTTCAACGCCAGAACAGAGTATGAATTTGGCGTTGAACACCAGAAACATGCAGCAGTCTGGCGTTTAAATGCCAGGATTGCACCTTGAGAAAAGCTGGCGTTTAACGCCAGCAACAAGCATCAGGCTGGCGTTTAACGCCAGCAACAAGCATCAGGCTGGCGTTAAACGCCAGAAACATGCTACATTTGGGTGTTTAACGCCAGAAACAAGCTTCAGTCCAGCGTTAAATGCCAGGATTGTATGCAGAGGGCGTTTTACACGCCTAATTGGTGCATGGATGATAAATCCTTGACACCTCAGGATCTGTGGACCCCACAGGATCTCTACCTACCTCAACTCACCTTCTCTCTTCTTCACATAATCCAATTACACTCTTTCCCAAACACTCTTCACCCATCACCTCTTCACCACTCACATCCATCCACTCTTCCCCATAAACCCCACCTACCTTCAAATTCAAAATCTCTTTCCCACCCAACCCCACCCTATATGACCGAACCTAACCCCCCTCCCTCCACTATATAAACCCTTTCATCCTTCTTCATTTTCACACAATACAACCCTCTCTTCTCCCCCTTGGCCGAATACACATCTTTGCCTCTCCTCCATATTTTCTTCTTCTTCTTCTATTCTTTCTTCTTTTGCTCGAGGACGAGCAACATTCTAAGTTTGGTGTGGTAAAAGCATAGCTTTTTTATTTTTCCATAACCATTGATGGCACCTAAGACCGGAGAAACCTCTAGAAAGAGGTAATGGAAGACAAAAGCTTCCACCTCCGAGTCATGGGAGATGGAGAGATTCATCTCAAGGGTCTATAGCTCAGTAGTAGAGCATTTGATTGCTCATCAAGAGAGCCCACTCATGGACCTCAACAAGAGCATGAGAAATTTCCTCATCAAGAAATTCCTGAGATGCCTTAAGGGATACATTTTCCTCCACACAACTATTGGGAGCAACTAAGGATAGGAGCACCAAAATCACTAGGGATCAAGCAACAGAGGCAAGGAAGAGACATAGAGGAGCTCAAAGAGCACCATTGGTTCCTCAAGAGGAAGACGCCACCCTCACTAAGGTGGACTCATTCCTTAATCTCCTTGCTCTTATTTTTCTGTTTTTTTATTTTTATGCTTCATGTTTGTCTATATTTGTGTCTTTATTACATGATCATTAGTGTCTAGTGTCTATGTCTTAAGGCTATGAATAATTCCATGAATCCTTCACCTTTCTTAAATGAAAAATGTTTTTAATACAAAATAACAAGAAGTACATGAGTTTCGAATTCATCCTTGAAATTAGTTTAATTATATTGATGTGGTGACAATACTTTTTGTTTTCTGAATGAATGCTTGAACAGTGCATATTTTTTATCTTGTTGTTTATGAACGTTAAAATTGTTGGCTCTTGAAAGAATGATGAAAAAGAGAAATGTTATTGATGATCTGAAAAATCATAAAATTGATTCTTGAAGCAAGAAAAAGCAGTGAATAAAAAGCTTGCGAAAAAAAAGAGCGAAAAAAATAATAATAATAAAAGAAAAAAAAGAAAAAGCAAGCAGAAAAAGCCAATAGCCCTTAAAACCAAAAGGCAAGGGTAAAAAGGATCCAAGGCTTTGAGCATCAATGGATAGGAGGGCCCAAGGAAATAAATCCAGGCCTAAGCAGCTAAATCAAGCTGTCCCTAACCATGTGCTTGTAGCATGCAGGTCCAAGTGAAAAGCTTGAGACTGAGTGGTTAAAGTCGTGATCCAAAGCAAAAAGAGTGTGCTTAAGAGCTCTAGACACCTCTAACTGGGGACTTTAGCAAAGCTGAGTCACAATCTGAAAAGGTTCACCAGTTATGTGTCTGTGGTATTTATATATCCAGTGGTAATACTGGAAAACAAAGTGCTTGGGGCCACGACCAAGACTCATAAAAGTAGCTGTGTTCAAGAATCAACATACTTAACTAGGAGAATCAATAACAATATCTGAATGCTGAGTTCCTATAGATGCCAATCATTCTAAACTTCAAAGGATAAAGTGAGATGCCAAAACTATTCAGAAGCAAAAAGCTACAAGTCCCGCTCATCTAATTAGAACTAATATTCATTGATATTTTGAGATTTATAGTATATTCTCTTCTTTTTATCCTATTTGATTTTCTGTTGCTTGGGGACAAGCAACAATTTAAGTTTGGTGTTGTGATGAGCGGATAATTTATACGCTTTTTGGCATTGTTTTTAGGTAGTTTTCAGTAGGATCTAGCTACTTTTAGGGATATTTTTATTAGTTTTTATGCAAAATTCACATTTCTGGACTTTACTATGAGTTTGTGTGTTTTTCTGTGATTTCAGGTATTTTCTGGCTGAAATTGAGGGACCTGAGCAAAAATCTGATAGGAGGCTGACAAAGGACTACTGATGCTGTTGGATTCTGACCTCCCTACACTTGAAATAGATTTTTTGGAGCTACAGAACTCCAAATGGCACGCTCTCAACTGCGTTGGAAAGTAGACATCCAGGGGCTTCCAGAAATATATAATAGTTCATACTTCATTCAAGTTTAGACGACGCAAACTGGCGTTCAACGCCAGTTCCATGCTACATTCTGGAGTAAAACGCCAGGAACACATCTCAAACCAGAGTTAAACGCCAAAAACACGTTACAACTTGGCGTTTAACTCCAAGAAAAGCCTCTACATGTGTAAAGCTCAAGCTCAGCCCAAGCACACATCAAAGTGGGCCCCGGAAGTGGATTTCTACACTTAGACTTATTTCTGTAAACCCTAGTAGCTGGTTTAGTATAAATAGAACTTTTTACTATTTTATTATGGGTCTTTTTCCCTATTGTTCGAATTCATATGCCATTTAGGGAGGCTGGCCATTCGGCCATGCCCAGACCTCGTTCTTATGTATTTTCAACGGTAGAGTTTCTACACACCATAGATTAAGGTGTGGAGCTCTGCTGTACCTCGAGAATTAATGCAAAGTACTACTGTTTTTCTATTCAACTCTTGTTTATTTCTATTCTAAGATATCCATTCGCTCCTAAGAACCTGATGAATGTGATGATTATGTGACGCTCATCATCATTCTCACCTATGAACGCGTGCCTGACAACCACTTCCGTTCTACAAGAAAATAAGCTAGAATGAGTATCTCTTGGGTTCTTTAACTAGAATCTTCATGGTATAAGCTAGAATCTATTGGCAGCATTCTTGAGAATCCGGAAAGTCTAAACCTTGTCTGTGGTATTCCGAGTAGGATTCAGGGATTGAATGACTGTGACGAGCTTCAAACTCGCGAGTGCCGGGCATAGTGACAGACGCAAAAGGATCAATGGATCCTATTCCAGCATGATCGAGAACCGACAGATGATTAGCCATGCTGTGACAGAGCACCTGTACCATTTTCACTGAGAGGACGGACGGTAGCCATTGACAACGGTGATCCCCCAACATACAGCTTGCCATGGAAAGGAATATACACGATTGGATGGAGACAGCCGGAAAGCAGACGTTCAAAGAGCCATACAGCACCTTCGTATGCTTATCTGAAATTCCCACCAATGAATTACATAAGTATCTCTATCCTATTTTAATTATCTTTTAATATATTATAACCTCAAATCAATTTGAATCCGCCTGACTGAGATTTACAAGATGACCATAGCTTGCTTCATACCAACAATCTCTGTGGGATCGACCCTTACTCACGTAAGGTTTATTACTTGGACGACCCAGTACACTTGCTGGTTAGTGATGCGAAGTTGTGAAGAAAGTGCTGAGATTATAGATGCGCATACCAAGTTAAATGCCATTGTTAGAGATCACAATTTCGTGCACCAATGGATATCGGTCATACTTTGAGGAAGGTCATGTTGACATAGAAGAAGGTTCTGGAGATAGTGAAGAAGGAATTGGTGCTAGTGTGGGAGTTTCGATTGAATTTCAACACATAAATCTTAGTTCTTCTAAAAAAATTAATAGTCAAAAGAGTACCAAAAAAAAAGAAAGAGAGAGATGTGGTGTGTAAAACAACAATAAAGAAGAAAAATTTAAAGTCCCTGCCTCAAAGTAAATTGCATATGCAATAAGTAGAATTGTTTCTGCATCTGAATCACGCTCAATTATTGTGTCCACATTTCTAGTATCCGGTGCATCTATTGAGAAAATAATGGCTAAGATTCAAAAGATGGAAATGATCACTAGTGATTGTAAACCCCATAAAACTAACGAATAATTAATCAATAAATTAATTTTGGTTAAATTACACAGTTGGTCCCTACACTTTCAGTTAAATTGTAAATTGGTCCCTACACTTTAAAAGTTTGTAATTGGGTCCCTAATGAGAATTAAAATTTACAATTTAGTCCCCGCCGGTCAAAAAGTATTGATTTAACAGAATATTCTTAGTAATGAGGTAAAGCTACTTAAAACAAGAATTTTGACACTAATTTTAAAGAATTTGGCCCAAAAATGGGCCAAACGGGCCAAACCAAACGAATCGAGCTCATATTGGGCCCAAGCCCAACTCAACTCCATTTAATCAAGTGAGCACAACCCATTTTCTCTCCCCATACATGTAAGGAACGTTGAAACATTTCAGTAAGGGGAGGAAGAACACTCTTCCATTTCAAAACCCTCACTCAATCTTTGATTCCACACAACTTCTCGATCTAAGTTTCGATCGCTGTACTATTTGCGGTCATGCGACCGCAGCGTCGAGCTCTACAAAGCCCAATCAATAATTAGGTAAGGAAACCAATTATGTGTTCTGATTTCTTCCTTTCCAATTTCGAAATTTATGAGCAATTATGTTAAAAAATTTTTAATTCCGGTATTTAGGCTCGAATTAGTTTGAGAAAAACGCTTAATCTTGCTTCATTGGTGCTTGAATAAGGTGAGAATCCTAGAACCCTAGTTAAATCATTGATTTTGTATTTTGGGTATTAAGTTTTGGTTTACATATGTGGAAATGTGTATTAGGTGTGTATATATGTAATTTGGAGCTTGATTATGAACATTGGAGTCTTGGTAAAGTTTTGGATGTCATTGCTTTGGATCCTTGGGGCTGAGTTTTGAACCTTTTGGTGGTGCCTTTGGGCTATACGAGAAAATCGGCCAAGGTATGGTTTAGGTTTCTCGTATTTAATCTATAATATCTTGTGAAAACTTAGGCTAGATGACCTTAAGATATGTGTGAATGCATGAGTATGTTGAATGCTCAGTAACCTCTGCTGATAATTGTTGATATAGATTGTGTAATTATTTTGGTGGTTGATCTTGGAGATGAAAATGGAATGTTAAATGATGACTTAATGATAGTTGATAAAGTGATGAGAATGGGTATGTATATGTGATGAATTATTGATGATTTTGTTGGTTTCGGTAAGTAATATATGTAAGAGATTGGAGTAAAATTGAGGTATGATTTGGTTGTGGTAGGATGTGGGGCTGTGATTTTGTGATATGGCATGTTTTGGAACTGATTATGGGCATAGGGAGTTGGCTTTGAGTTGTGTTTTGATAAAAATAGAGATTTGGAAGATTTTGTAAAAAAATCTGATTTTTAGCCAAATTTCGGCGAACCTTAACTTGTCTTTCAAACCCCCAAATTGTTTCAAACTTGTTTTATATGAAAATTGGGTCCGTGAAGTTTATGCCGTTCGAAGAACGGATGAAAAATATTGTAAAATAAGAAAGTTATGCGCGTCGGAAATTTGGTATGTAAAATTAAAATTCTGCAGACTTAACCATTTTTTGACTAATCTGCAATGTATGCATACGCGGACCCCTCCATACGTGGACGTTTGATTCTGTCTAGCGTACCTACGTACGCGAATGAGGTAATGCGTACGCATGATGGCCAAATTGCACTCCCACGAGTACGCGTGGCCCACGCGTACGCGTGCCCCCTGTTTTAGCAAACATGAATTTTGTGTTTTAAAGCTTAATTTCAAACCTCTAAACCTCTATTTTCATCCTTATAGCCCTAGATCTTAATAGTATGCCTAGTAATGAGATGAAGCTAGGAAAATGTGGTAACTTAGGGGTGAAGTAAGCTTGGAACATGACGAATTAAGAATGAAAAGTGCGAAGATGTGGCTGAATTGAGGGGTGAAAGTTGAGACTGACAATGACTGGGTATGGCCGGAATGGTCAAGATGGCAAGGTTTGGGTGCGAACCCGCTTGCGTGTTAATTGAAAATGTGTTCAGATGGTAATTTGAGGACGGTTAATTCCCTCTCTTGTTGTGATGGGATGTGCAGAAGCTGAAAAGGTACTCTCCTTCGTATTGTTTCTCCCACATTCTTCTCTGGTTGCAAGGTGGAAAGGCACACTCCTTCGATATAGAAAGGCACTCTCCTTCATGAAACCTCCAGGAGAAGGTGGAAAGGCACTCTCCTTCGTTAAAGTTTCTTCTGGAAATGTTCAACTTAGAGACAAATGTCTGGGTTAGCTACCAGATGTGTCGGATTCTGGAAAAGTAACCGACGCGTGAGCTCACGGCTAGTAGGATGGACATTCATCATATACATATGTATGCTTTGTTTGCTTGTGCATTAATTGGGCTTGCTTATGTGATTATTATGCTTACTTGCTATATTTGCTACCTGCTGTATCTGTAATCTACTTGTGTCTGCTTTTTCTGCTTTGCTTATCTGTGTGGTTCTACTGGAGTTTGAGATGATTATGGAGGAAGGGAATAGTTAAGGGTTTTAGTTAGAAATTGGTTAAGTTTAACAACCTTAGAAAACTACTCCTGTTTATGGTTTTCGTTTTAATTCTTTAAGTTTTATAATTTGAGTGACGAAATTCTAGGATTGCCTCTAACTTTTTCGGGACCTTATATCTTATGTATGCGGGACTATTACCATACTGGAAACTTCTGATAGCGGAGATTCTTGTCTTTGAGAATTTATTTTGGATATATGTATATATGTAGATACTTTTATCTCTATTGCTTATGTATTTGATGTATTAACTTCTTCTTAGAGGCTATTTTAGAGAAATAAGTTATGTAACTCTGTATTTTGGACTTATTTTGAGTTTTCTTATATATATGTATATATACTTATGTATTTGTACATGTTCAATAATATTTATATTTATATCAATAATTATGAATAATAAAAATATAATTAATTTAAATATAAGTGAGTATAAAATTAAAATAATATCTAACAAAATTATTGTATATTTTTAATATATAATTAATAATTAGTATTTAGAAGAATAAAAAATAGTTTAATGACAAAGGAAGCATGTAATAACAAAGAAAATTTGAGTTCAAATCATATTTTTATCAATTTTAAATTTTTTATCCGAATGATTCGATTGGATCGATTTTCATCATATTTGATCGGGTTTCACCGATTCTTAATTTTTGGCAGTCTTAAGACTAGATCAAACTAATTGAGAGTCTAACTCATCAATTTTTTGATCGGACAAGATAACTATGAGTCTATGACCCAAAAAACATATCATTAAAGGAAACAGAAAGAAAGTAGAAAGAAAGAGCGAAGGAGTAACAATGGATGAGAGCAATGGATGAGGCAGTGAGTTATTGTCTCAACTTTTTGAGAAAAAATGGGACAAGTTTCTATGACCGCTAGCAACCTGGTATAAGATGATAGCATCTCAATAAGAGGATGAAAGAATTAAAAACTAATTGCATAGTCTGATTGAACCGTGTAAGTGCTCATTTCATTTGTAATTTATAAAAAAAAGAATACATTATCAAAATTATCCATCTTATTTGTCGATATATATAAGTATATAACTACAAAGATGATAACAATAACAAAATCCTTAAAAAATAGTATTAATTTGACAAAAACTATATATATTCTAAAATTTGTCAAAATTATTTTTATAAAAAAAGATATTTTATTTTTAATATTTAAAAGATAAGACATTTTATTATTAAACTAATATTATCTTTTGAGATTTTTTTGCAATTTTTAGTTCTTAGTTATTTTTGTTAACTTTTTCACACGATTTTTTTTATAATTTATTGAGTAAATTGTCAAATTCATTTGTGAAAAATCATGTTTTCTAAATAAGTTCTAAAAGGTTTTTTTAATTAAATTCACTTTTTCAAAAATTTTAAGTTAATCATAAAGTTCTTTCATCACTTCCGTTGGCAACGTTAAAATTTTTTGATATGACACGTCAAGTGACACAACACCACAATACATATTTGACAGTTTTAACTAGTAGTTAATATGATAAGTTTATGCAATTATATTAAATTAATCCCAAATTAAAAGACTTTGAACATTAAAATTTATTAATTTGGAGTTAAATTGATTTAATTTCATAAATTTATTATGTGTTGTAGTGTTATTTGACATATCATATCAGCAAATTCTGACGACATGAGCAATAAAAGTGATAGAATGACTAATTTGACAAATTTAAAATTTTTAAAAAATGAATTTGATTAAAAAATCTTTCGATGCTTTTAAGGATAAATTTGTTCATTTACTCATAATTTATTCTTATATAATATTTATACATTGAATATCTTTATAAATTTTAATTTTCTAACAAAATTTATTATCTTTATCATTTTGACATATGTTCTCAAAAATAAAAATATTTGTAGTTACACTTTTATAGTTTTGTCGGCAACAGATTTTATTTTATTTTTAATTAGGAAGACTTGAAGTCAATGGTTGAGCTGATCGAGCAATAATTCCTCTGGATTCCACTACCTATGCACACTTCCAAGTTCCAACTTGTTTCTTCCCATTTTCCACTGCAGCCGTGTGTATTTGGAAAGTGAAAAAACTCCTTAATGGAATATTGGAGGTCCTCTTTTTCCACCTCTCTGGCTTCTTTTTCTTTTTTTTTTCACCCTTGCCTTAATAATAGGAGTGTTGGTGGTGCAGCTCGATCAATTTAAAAAAAAAAACAATTTGATTTAAAATATATAATTTGTTATAGTTTAAATTGTATCAGTTTAATTTTATTTTTAATTCCAATCTAAATTATTACGATTCGGATATGTTCGATTTTTTTAATTTAAAAAAAAAACAAAATTTTAAGATTTTATTTTTGAAAAAAGAAATAACTTTAAATTGATAAATCATATAAGTAAATGAATATTATTTTATATTCACAAAATTCTGGTTCATTTTCTATTAGGTAGCATAAGCTGATTGACATACAATAGAGATTGAACTACAATTGGTGAAGCTTCAGTTGGCTGAACCAAAAAGGGATAGGTGGAAGATAACCAAGGATCAGTGAAGATTTTGATATTGTCTCCTGTGCCAATTCTCCAGTGGAGTCCTTTTTCAAGAACTTTTCTTCTTTGCAGAATACTTTGCCAACTCCAAGAAAGTATCAGATTTACTTTATTTTACTTAAATAATGTTATTTAATTAGTTGATACTTGATAGTAGTTATGTTGCCATCATTAATTCGATTATGTTGTGTGTTGTTTTAGTCTATTTACAACTTGCTTCAATAGTTCTATCACAAATGTATAATGTCTGGAGCTAAAAATAATAGTAAAGATGGCTATTATGCCTTTAATATAATAAAATGCTCTTAACGTAATCTATTTTATGTACAACATTCCAGAAAAAGATGGAAATTGTCACTGCTGTTGCTGGAAAAGTTGTAGATCTCACAGTTGTTCCTATTGGACGTCAACTTGGTTACCTAATTTTCTACCGCACCGATGTCAACAAACTCAAAACCAGTGTTGAGAAGTTGAAAGCAAAGATCGATGACACCAACATCTCTGTTGAAGCAGCTAAACAAAATGGTGAAACTACTCCGTTTCCTTCTGTCCAGAAATGGATTGAGGATGCCGAAGAAACTGTTGCTGATGCAACTGCACTGATACAAAAGGAAGCCCAAGGAGAAGGTAGCTGCTTGAAGTGGCCATTTCCAAACCTATGTAAAAGATACAGTTTGAGCAGGGAAGCAAAAAAGTTGGAAAGAGATGTTTCCAATGCCATGTTAGAGGGAAAATTTGAGAAATTGTGTTACCGTTCTCGTCCTGAAATGTCACTCCCTCCATCTTCTAGAGATTATGAAGCGATGTGGTCAAGAACGTCAACGCTGGATGAAGTTAAGCAGGCATTAAAGAATCCTGGCATGTGTATGGTTGGGGTGTATGGCATGGGTGGAGTGGGTAAGACAACACTGGCAAAAGAGTTAGCTTGGCAAACAGAGAAAGAATGTTTATTTGGTGTTGTGGTTATGGCTGTTATAACCAGTACCCCAAACTTGAGAGGCATCCAAGGCCAACTTGCTGATGGATTGGGTTTGAAATTTGATTCTGAGACTGAAGAAGGCAGAGCAGTAGAATTACGTAGAAGGATACACGGGGAGAAGAGTATTCTTGTTATTCTTGATGACATTTGGGGTGAGCTTGATTTGACAAAGGTGGGGGTTCCTTATGGTGATCAACACAAAGGATGCAAGTTGGTGCTAACGGGTAGAGATCTTAATGTGCTGCATAGGATGGGTACTCAAACAGATTTTCCACTTGGAGTTCTGTCTGAAGAAGAAAGCTGGAGTTTGTTTGAGACTATGGTGGGTGATGTTGTTAGACACGACAGTATAAAACCCATTGCAGTTGAGGTTGCCAAATGCTGCTTTGGTTTGCCCCTTTTGATTGTTACCGTGGCAAAAGCTTTGAGGAAAAAGGAGGATGAAAAATATTGGAAGGATTCCCTGAAGAAATTAAGGAAATTTGATCCTCAAAGGTTTCATAAAAGTGTCTACGACAGCTTGGAGTTTAGTTATGATTGTTTAGAGAATGAGGAACTGAAGTCACTTTTCATGCTAAACGGTTCTTTGGTGGATTGTTTCTCCAAATCTGATGGTAGTTTCAACACTCAAAAACTGCTTCCATTTTGTTGGGGGTTAGGCTTATATAAAGATGTGCACACGTTGCTAGAAGGAAGAAACAGGCATCATGCATTGGTAAATGACCTTATTGCTTCTTCATTATTGCTTGACAGTGGAACGGAAGGTGTTAGAATGCATGATCTTGTTCGTGATGTTGCTAAATTAATTGCTTCTAGAACTTTTCCTACTTTTGATGAGCAAGAGTTCCGTAATATCAACAAATGGCCTAATAAAGATCAACTTCAAAAGTATCATCACATTATTTTGCCACATTGTCGAATTAGTAAGTTTCCTGATGAGAAATTGGAGTATCCAAACTTGAAACTATTTTTCCTTCAATCAGTGGTTGGCAAACTGAATGTCCCGGATAACTTCTTCTCAGGGATGAGAGGAGTAAAGGTGCTTCATTTTGATATTGGATATTATGCTTTCCATCCCCTACCTTCATCTCTTCGACTCTTGGCAAACCTCCGCTCATTAAAGCTATCTGGACATTTTGAAGGCTTGGCAATGATAGGAGAGCTCACAAGTTTAGAAATTCTTGAGTTAAAGGATAAAGCAATCAAGGAGCTTCCAAAAGAAATAGGACATCTCACTCAACTGCGGTTGCTCAATGTTAGAAGGTGCGAAAGGCTAAGGCTCATCCCCAAAAATCTTTTATCAAACTTGAAGTCGTTGGAAGAGTTGTATATGTGGGATTGCAATATTAAATGGGAGGCTGAAGGAAGCAACAAGAGCAGTAACAATGCAAGTCTGTATGAGCTGAAGAATTTGCACAAGCTAGCAACTCTGGAATTAAAAGTTGAACATGGTTCACTTTTGCCAAATGACTTGCATAACTTGGCAAATCTGGAAGGATTCAAAATAATTATAGGCTCATCAAGGAACAATTATATGAATAGTTACCCTGTATGGCCAAGATCACTTATACTTAAGGGTGCTTCAACCGCATACATTTTACAGAATGATGTGGTTAAAGTGTTGTTGTCTTCAGCTGAGTACTTGGACATATATGATTTGGAATGCCTTGAAGATATCTTTCCTGGACTGCATGGGGATGGTTTTGCGGAATTAAGATCTATGAGCATAAGATGTACAGGTTTGCGGTGTATAATTAACTCAAATTTCAACCATTTCCAACTTACATTCCCTAAATTGGAAAAATTGAATTTGGACACGCTGAATAATATGAAAGAAATAAGCCATGGTCCATTTCCCAGTCACTCTTTTCACGCACTGAAATCTATTGTTGTTTCAAGGTGTGATGTGTTAAACCATATATTCTTGTGGTCTGAGATAGGACACCTTTCTCAACTTCAAAATATGGAAATTTCTGAATGTCAATCTATGCAAGAGATTGTAGCTGGTGGAATGCTTGAGATGAAAAATATTGTGCTCCCTCAATTGCGTTCTGTTTCCCTGAAAAGCTTACCTAGGCTTGTTAGTTTTTGTTCAGTCCCTATGACAAGTGATGATATGGGATTCGTTCCTGTGGCACTATTTGACAATAAGGTAAAATCTTGATTTATAAAAACTAGAATATCCGATTCCAAAATATAATGGATGTAACGAAATATGTGATGGTACTGTTCTTTGATGTATCATGTCACTGCCATGTTGCATATATTTCTTCAATTTGATGTAGATTCAGTGTCTATTTTATTAGGAGCAAGTAATTAAGGTGTGTTTGTGAATTGAGACTTTGAAGGGTAAAAATTTAAATAGAAAAAGAAATTTCACTTTACACTTCAAGTCATGTATGTTCTATTCCGTTCCATTCCCTAACATGTGCATATCTTAGCAAGAAAAAATTAGATTATTTAATGTTCTTAGTTTCCCATCATGTTAATAGGTTGCAATGCCCAACATTGAAACCATGGTATTGTTTGAGATCAACATATATAAGGTGTGGGATGACGGTCTTCCGATGCACCATTCTTTCATGAAAAACTTGACAAGTTTGACAGTTGAGGGGTGTGAAAACTTAATAACTTTATTCCCATCCTCAGTGGCTACGGCACTCCAGAAACTGCATCATCTTAAAATCATGTCTTGCCCATCTCTAGAGCAAATATTTGACCAAGAAGAAGATCTGGAAAATCACCGTTCATCGCTTGAACAGGTGATCATTATCCTACTTATAAACAACATTATAATAAGTTGACTATTTGGACCTTGTGTTCTTGATTTACTGTAAAATGTTGACTAGTGGTTTGAACTTTGAATTTTATACTTGTGTGTAATTGAATATTTTATTGCAGGTCATGCTTCCAAACTTGAAGATAATAGAAGTTCAGGATTTGCTCAACTTGAAGTCGCTATGGGCCAATCATATGTCTCCAAATTCATTGCACAAGCTATGCAAAATGAGGATCATGAATTGCCCCAAGTTGATTAATGTATTCCCATCTTCAGTGATAAAGCGCCTAATAAATCTGGAGACACTGCTAGTTACCAAGTGTGGTGAATTACAAGTTATATTTGAAATACAAGAGCCAAGTACAGTCACTACCAGCCAGCAACAGGGACTACCAACTCGTTTGAGAACACTGGATTTGAGTTTTCTTCCAAAGCTAAAATACATATGGAGTAAAGATCCTCATGGAATTCTAAGCTTTCAGAATCTCTGTGAAGTCAGAGTCTTCGATTCTCAAAGCCTGGAACATGTCTTCCCAGTATCTATGGCCAACGAGACTCACCAATTCAAAGTGCTTGAAATATATTGCTGTGGGGTAGAGAATATTTTTGACAAGAGTGAATTTGGCAGATTGAAGGATGCTCATATTGAGGTATTGACATTGAATAGTTGTGATCATTTGAAAAATATATTCCCGTCCTCTGTGAATTTTCAAAATTTGGATGGGTTATATGTGGAATGGTGCAAGGAACTAGTAAACATCATGACCCCATCGATGGCCGCGAGTTTGACGAGCCTTCGAGTTTTGAATATATCTGAGTGTGACATGATAGAGGAGATTATTGCAAGTGACCATAATAATAATGCTGATGTTGTTGATGATGGCGATGCACTGAGTGAGATTGCTTTTATGAAATTGGAGAAATTGGAATTGTCCAACTTACGAAGCCTCAAGTGCTTTTGCAAAGGAACTTACAGCTTCAAGTTTCCATCACTTCATAGTGTAACTGTACGGTATTGTCCCATGATGGAGACTTTCTGTGATGGAAACTCAAAACTCTGTGCACCAAGGCTCACAGAGGTAATCTCATCACGGGGCATATACGAATATGACACGCCTCAACGCCGTTGGGACGGTGACCTTAATACTACTATACGAAATATTTTTATCCACAAGGTAAGGAGGAGTCTACATATATGTATATAAATCAAACATCATAATCTCTAATAATCCTATTATTGTTATTATTATTACTACATTAACTCTTTCTACTTTACATTCTTACATCTTCCAGGCTCAGGCTCGCTTAGTCGCTTGACATGCCAAAGTTCAGAGCAAGATTTGAGTCTGCTGCCATGAGTCTTTTTTTTTCGGTCTTGGTGCTGCCATGAGTCTGAAGATATGGAATGCTACTTATAGTCCTCACTCACATCATGATAAATATTCATATCATGGTTATTGAATAGTATTTTGGTAATATAAATTAAGGAATAAATTATCTTAATCTTGTTTGAGAGAAAAATGTATATTTATAAATAAAAAAATAGTCATTGATAGGAATATTTTAATTCTTTTTTTGTTTTGAGACAAAGGATAATAGAAAGTTTAGAAATTCTGGAGAACTAAACAAAAAAAAATGTTGTTACTTAAATGCTTTTTATTTAAAAAAATGATGTATTTTAAGAGATCTGTACTATATATTTATTACGTTTTATATAAATAGTTTATATTTATAAAAATAATTTCTTATTATAATAATAAAATTTTATCATATTATATAAGGGATATTACATTTTCTGTTTTCTTTTTTCCCCCGAAACTTTAGCATTCCCTCAAAATCGTCGTTTCTTTAGAGGTCAAACACATAGTATGAAAAAACAGAGATGACATGATAAATTATCATATTTTATCTTCAAATTTTGTTAACTAGTATCTTTACTTCTTTAGTATACTAGAAGTTTCATATGTTATAAAAAAATTTTTATATAATAAATACTTTAAAAACTTACAATTTTAACTTTTCATTATAAATCTTTTATATTTTGGAATACTTGTTAAATAAATTCTTTATTTTCCGACGCAAAGGATGCTTGAAAAGAAAGTTCTCCTAATCTAGTGCAATGGAACAATAACAAATTTTAACCTTAAATATGGCAAAGAAACAATTTTTTTTTTTTTAAGAAATGTTGGATGACAAAGTATTTTACTATTTTTAGTAGTCAAGTACAACTAAATCCTATTATATGTACACTCTTTTTTCTTCATAGCACCTTCCTAGTTCTCCTCTTCTTTCTTCTCCTTTAAAAATATGCCCAACTCAAAACAATTTATATATTATGTAACTAGAATTTTTTACATTTTTCAACCAAAATTTTTATTTTTGTTCTTTTATTATTTAACTAAAAAACCTGTATATGTATATAAAAATCCCAATAAGGTTGGGGATTTGTGATGTTCAACAATCATTTTTAATGATGCTAACCCAACCTTATTACAAGATGTATATTATTTTTCATTCTTTCAATAAATTAACCAATCATTAAAATAAACAAACTTTTAAAGCAAAATAATCAATTTGTTCATGAATTCCAAACATTTACCAGCATATATTTTAATTCTTTTATTTCTATTTTGGTTACAAATGTAAGACTAGTTTGATTATATTATTTGAGAAGTTTGATTATAAAAGTTATCAAGTTTGATAATATTATTTAAAATGATTGACACTTTAGCCGTCACGCCCTTCTTCTCACCTCGCGACTCACCATTGTCGCGCCTCTACCTCTCCCCGTCATCTATGATTTCTCGTTCTCCCATATTTCTTTTTTTTTTTTTTTTTTTGTCAAATGGATTGGACAACCCCCAATCCTAGACATTACATCCATACACCCATGTATTACACACTCACACAACTCACTCACACACACTACATGGGAGTACACGAGGACTTGAACCCGGTGCAGCTCTATTGGAGGGGCACAAACCATCTAACCCAGGCCTCGGCTGCTATTTCTTTTTCTTTTCGAATAGATGAATTTTTTGTTTTAAATAAATAAGCGGCCCGTTTAGGTCTAGTGATTTGTGTTAAATCAGCCCATCCCGCAAATGGGGTCTGGTAGACAAAGTAGACCAATCCATTTAAGCTTGTTTATTTTTTGCATGCTTCAACGGGCGGGCCTACCCGTTTTGACAGCCTTGATAGGTGCTCATCCATCATAGAAAAGTATGCTGATTCTAGTAGCCATATGATATCAGGTGCTAAACGTATCTAAACATTTTTGCATGAACAAAGCTTACCCATTAAACAAAGAAAAACAAAAAGTGAAACACTTGTATAACATCTCCCTTTTACCAACTCTCTTGCAAACCATACCTTTTCATTTCTTCTTTCTATAGTTTATGATTTTATTACACTATTGTCACCGAGAACAACCATCAGTATGTTCTATTATTAATTTATTATCAGCCAACTATAACGTCAAGGTAAACAAAATAAATCTACCAGTAATGAAGAGTAATTCATACCAGGAAAGAGGGGGGAAAAGGTGGTGTATCATTGCATTGTGCATGAGCTATTACCACGTGGAGCATACTAGAGAGCTAAGATGAGACATGGTAGCTTAACTATATCATTTTCTCACATCCATTTTGAAGTTAATTTCCATGTTGTCTATAAGTCTCACTTTCCCAAACCATGCTGCAACACACAAGACAACAGGGCCATTGATAAATTCCACTTTCTCCAGATTCTCTTGATCAACAATCTGAAGAAAAATGCATCTATCTAGTTAGCGTGCATCTAAGTCAATGTCTTTTCAGTATTCACTCTATTTCTTGGGACAAAAGTGTCTTTTCAATGTTCTTAATTGATTCTTTGGAAGCCATAGAATACACTACCCCAAAATAAAATTGTGTGTTGATTATGGATCTTGCTGCTAACAGAAATTGGTGCATAAAAAAGAAAAAAACAGCATTGAGTTGCCTGGATATTCTTTCAAGTTTCAATTCACGTTACTCCCTCTATAAATGTGTAGTGCAGACAATTTTGTTCCATTACATGCAAATCAGGAACATCCAAATATGAAATTTCTCGAAGTTACTTATATTAAAAATTTGTCCAACATTGTTATTTATAATAATAACTAGAACCATAATCATGTTAAATCATCTAATGAATTCTCAGGATCATCCATAGAAAGAAAAAGGACAACAGCAATGAAAGGAAATCAAATTTCCCTGACCAATTATGCAACTAATATCTTTAGCAATAATCATATTGCACATCACTTGTAAATATCTAATAATATATTGACTGAGACTGAAATATTTTTTAAGTTGAATATGTAATTAAACTATAGATTGCATGTGCATTCAAGGAAGTTTATGTGATTATCTCATTGAATAATCCAAATTAACTGACTACAAGCACTCACCTCAGCATAATCAATCTGTCCACCAGCCTCAGTAACACATTGGACCACTAAGTTTCTCAACTTCTCACAATGCACCTGACCATCTTCTACTGCTGATTTAACTTTTAACAAAGATTTATTTATAGATAGTGCCTGCAATGGATTGAAAGGGGTGGCAAAAGTTTTGCTAGTTACAGGTATGAGGATAACGATATTAACAATTTTATAAGGTGTAGTGAAGTTAGAAATCTCAAGGATAACATGTTAAAGATTTTATGATCCCAGTGTTACGATTATCATTACTATCATCACATGTGCTTTATGTTAAATACCACGACTAACTTGAACTAATTAAAGCATACATATTTGAATAAAATAAAATCATACATTTTGCCTGTCTTTTGTAGAAAGCCGCACATTACGCGAACTCATTGCCAGGCCATCATTCTCACGTGTTATTTCGGAACCGACAATTTTAATGGAAAAATCAAGATCTCGAACCTACAAGAAATTAATCAGTTAGTCTGTAAGAAGTATGAATCAACATCCAATTACAGGGGCGAGTAGAGCATCGAACTAATCTAGCAGACAATATTTTCTTCAAGAGTGTTTAACATCCCAAATCAAAGTGATACTATTCACTTGGTAGAAATTATTAGCTGGGACAAGGAAAACTTTCTTCAATCAATTGGCATAACTATCATGTAAAATGATTTTAGATCCCTGCTTATTTAACAAAGTTTGTCTTTCTAAACAAAATAACAATGTGATATGATTACTCATGCAGATCAGATAATTCCCAATGCATACAAAACCTGAAAACCACTGTCAACCCATGTATTGGGTAAAGAACAACAATATAACTTATCTTAGAGATACCGGGCAACTAAATAAAATATAACACAATTAAATTATCATAGTTGGGTATCTAATACGCAGTCATCATTACAGTCCATCTACTTTGTAGCAGGAGCAGATATCAACACTATCGTTAATCACTTAAAATATGTCTAACAGAGTCTAATCAAATAATTAAAATCTGTGTGTGTGTGTGCGTGCAAAATCAGGAACAAATTAAAACTAGAGGAACTTTCAACATATTATTACCATTCTTTGAATAATTCGCCACTGCTGATAATCTTTTTTTCCGAACACAGCTACATCAGGTTCCACTATGTTAAATAACTTGGTCACAATGGTAGCAACACCTCTAAAAAAGATAGGTCTGCTATTTCCACAAAGACCCTTTTGAAGATTTTCAACCCTAACCCAAGTTTCATGCCCGAGTCCACCTTGGTCAACACAAGACACCATTTTGTCACCCTCAATTGCAACATTACTATTCTTCTTATCATTTCCATAGTCATACAAATTGTGGGGATGGAAGACAACATCAACACCACCAGGAACAGACATGAGCTTTCGGATATCACCATCAAAGTCAGAAGGGTATGTAGAAAGGTCTTCATTTGGTGAAAATTGCCCCGGGTTTACATAAATTGACACAGCTATAACATTCGCATGCTTGTGAGCTTCTCTGACAAGGGTAAGGTGGCCCTCATGAAGGTAGCCCATGGTAGGCACAAGTCCGATGACCTTCCCCTGGCATCTCATGGCCCTTGACCATTTCCTCATCTCGTCCTTGTTGGAGATCACCAGTGGCTCTTTGGGTGCCATTGGGATGGTGGTTTGGAAGCAGCCTTGGAGTGATTTGCCCAAGTACCTCAATTAAGTGTGTATTTTCCCCTGTTTCTGAAAAAGATATGTGTTTTCAAGTCAAAAGGAAGCAAAAGCATTTGGATAAATGCAAAGATGCTGGAGCCATTCCATTGCCTGAGATATTTTCATATGTTCCTGAAGTTGTTACAGATCTAAATAGTTTAGATATAAGGCTTGGATAGCATTTATATGTGCCACAATAAACCTCTCGTCATGAGCTAGCTTCTCTGATTAAGTCAATACATGCGAAGCGTTGGTAGGCATAGCAAACGGGTTTGTTCTAAGTTCTAACCCAGATTAGATTCTAAACCAGCAACAATTAAAGGAAAATTTGTGGAAGAGTGGAAATATAGTGAAATTAAAAAAAACCGAACTCCATAATTTTATCTTCTAAGAAAGCATACTTTAATAATGTTCATTCCTCTCTAATCTCTATCACATCCTCTATAAATATTAGGCTCAAATTAGGAATACTAGTCCAAAATGTGCGTTATAGGTTCAAATTAAGAATACAATTAGAAGCCATTCCAACAAAGCAAGACTAATTTATAAGTAAATCAATAAATAATTATAGACTAACTGATTACTTGTTATCAACATCACACAATAAAAAAAACGTGCCAGCAGCATCACACATTGCGTTAACAAATGGAATAATTTGTGCATGTTTCAATTAAAACAACCAACCTTTTAACTTGGAAAGATCTTAATCTCAGTTTTCTCAGCAACGTAGATAAAAAGACCAAATTATACACCGCTGTATAGCATACATACTACTAAACAACAACAAAATCAAAATACCAAAAATAAACGCTAAAAACTTAAAAAAAGCCATTCCTATTTAGTTTCTGGTTTCCTTCTTTCGGTTTAATTTTTTAGTTTTTATTTGGTGTTTTTGTTGTTATATCAGGTGCAAGCAGAAACATAATGTTATACCTGCCGGCTGCCGCTACAAGCCTTCAAGGATGAGAGCCAGAGCAATGAGTTCAGAACTATGATGTGGTTTTTTGCAAATAAATAAAAGGTGGTTCAGGGATCACCAACGGCTCTTTGGAAATGGCGGTTTAGAAGCAACCTTGGAGTGATTTGCTGAGTATCTCAAATAAGCGTGTATTTGCCCCTATTTCTGAAGAAGATAAGAATTTTCAAGTCAAAATGTAAGAAAAAGCATGGGGACAAATGCAACGATGCTGGAATCATTCCAATGCCTAAACATTCTCATATGTTCCTGGAGTTGTTAAAGATTAAAATAACGGCATGGAAATTCTACCATATCCTGATTTTTGAGGGGTTGGCTTGCTATAAAGGAGTTTTTCAAATTCTTTTTTAAAACTTTGGAATTTAAAAAAAAAAAGGTTATTGTTATCTGGTTAATTAAAATGGAAATAAAATTCAAAACCTAATAGGAAATACTTGATAAAAGTGTCATATTACTTGTACCATACCATACCATGCAATTTCTAAGGTGCAGACCCAAGCACCCTCAGGTAATCCGTTTATTTTAAAATTTATTATCACAAACAATTACGTACCTATATTGTCAAAGTTTTTTTATTGCAGATGGCTGCTCATAAGGGTAAGCCAAAAATCTTCTGTAGAATTATGGCAAGGATGGCATTGTGGAAAGTGGCGGAAAGCAGATTAACTAAAAAATACATATATGCTTAAAAAAATGCAGAAAATTTGTGTATGTAATAAATTATAAAATCTAATAAATTTAAATAATTTTTCTACTCATAAGGCATGCAATTAATTCAGTAGCAAATTCAACAAATAAACATAGCATCACGTCATAACACACCAAGAAGCATAAGACATAGAACTTAGAGGGAATTGGAGTCAGGGGCTGTTGGTTGTCTTGAAGTAGACATAATGAACCTATGTAAATTGAAACAGAGAGGGGAAAGAAAGATGGAAGAAGAGAGATTTATAACACTGAAACGTTGAAACAGGGGAAAGAAAAAAGGAATAGGAAGTAGGAACAGACAGAACGGAAACGAACCAGAGAGAAAGAGGGAACCGGTGGCAAGCAGCAGCGGCGAGCAGCGAATTCGGTTCGAGTTCGACAGAACTGAAGAGAGAACACGAGAGAATGGAAGAGAGGGAAGACGGAGAAGGAGGAAGTTGAGCCGGAACTTGGTGCCCGGCAGCCCAGAGCAAAGAGGGAGAGAGATAGAAGAGTTTTGGGACCGTTAGAGAGGAAGAAGCTGTTTTCTGTAAAAAGGAGGCTGAGGGGGGTGAGTTGTTGCATTTATGGTTTCCTAAACTATCAAAATAACCCTCAAAGTTTAACGAAATTCCTAAAACATCCGCCATTTCTATTGTGGTCCGGCATGGCGCCACCACAATTGTGGCCACCATTTCGCCGCCGTGAAAAATTTGTTGTGCCGAGAACTGTATGGCGGCGGGCATGAATTCTGCCACCCCATAACGCCATGGTGGCGCCATAATCGCAATTTTAAAACATTGCTCAGATTGTTTTCTTTAATACCTATATTTCTATTTCTTGAATATGCATAAATCCCTTTAAGTCTCCAATTCTAAATTTTGCACTGTTGGACACAACACCAAAAGAATTACGAAAATGGTTCTTAATCATCATCTCATTGCCAGGAAATCATTTGAACCCTTGAACCCCTCATCCATCTAAATTCCATACCCTTAATGTTATGCTACATGACATTCAACAGGCTGAACATATAGTAGGAGCAAACACTAAACTAAAAAGAGTGATATTGCACTTTCAAAGAAATATATATGCATAATATTAATATTAATGATATGCATACAATATTGCATCTTCATATGCCAGAAAAAGCTTATTGCATTCAATGAAACCAAAATTACAGGTACAAAGAAATGAAAATTAATAACCTAAGCCAAAGATTGGTGATCATCAACATAGAGTGCTGCCGCGGTAGATATGCCCTTTAAGACATTCCTTGCCTCCTCCCATGTAAAAGTTACAACCTAAATGGAAAATTTAAAAACAATATTTCATCGACCAAAGGGAAAGTTGGCATAAATTGTGATAAAGGAATTTAAAAACTTCGTGATGTAACAACAACAGAACAAATCCCAAAACATTAGAAACTGCAAGTCCACCTGGTTTGCTTGCTGAAAAAAATCGACAAACTTAACTTATATTAACAGTTTATAAAGAATTTTAGGTTCCAAAAAAAATGAATTTCACTACTTTACTCCAAAATGAGTGACGCACATATTTTATCAAATAATTAAATAAACAATAGCATTAAAACGAAAATAGAAATAAAGAAGGGGGATACATAGTTTGTTTGGTTGTCATTAAATTATGGAAAAGTCTAGAGAGCAATTTTTGTGTTTTTTGGTCAATATTTAATCATTAAAATAAAAATGAGTGATCTCCTATTATTAGATGTAATTTCAAACCATTAAAATCAATTGATGGTTACAAAATATTAAAATTGTTAGTTCTCTAACATTCCTCTTAAATTATTGAATGAAAAAAAAATTAATATGTTTAGTAAATTTTTAATAGTAAAAATAAAATTATTAAAAAAATAAAAAATATTTATTTTAAAAGTTATAATTTATATCATTTTTAAAAGAGATAAATATTAATTCAATATTCAAAAGATTTATATGCTAATAAAACAGTGCATAAAAGATGTTATTAACAAGAATAAATAATTATTTTTAACTATTAAAAATTGAGATATTGATAAAATTAACCTTAAAAAATCTAAATTAATATTATACCCATAAAAATATATTCTGTTTGACAAAAATACTTTAACCTGAATTTGTTATTAACTATGTTAAAAGTTACTCATTTATTCATCTTCGTTTTTACAACCACTTGAACCTATTTCCATCCCAATCTTTTCCATCGTGGTTATCGTATTTTTTCAACTTTTTTTCCGTCTCTTAATCGGCTGAAACAATAAAAAATTTCCTAATTCACTTCAAATGGAACTACTCCACCACCACCTCTATTAATCTCTATCCAATCCTCTAAAGACCAGAAAATAAATAAATAAATAAATAAAGTTGTAGAGTCCATTCATCTTGATATATTTTCTTTTTCTATTCTAATTACACATCCAAATTCTTATTAATTTAGGATGTATTTGGTAAACACGTTGTAAAAAAGAGAAATACGTTTGAGTTTCTTATAAAAGTTTCACTTTTTTATTTAGTCATTTTTATCTTCTTGAACGCAGAATTGATTCTGCTTCTAAACGCACATTCAGGAGAAACTAAAATTTGTAGCTTCTGCGTTTCACGTTCATAGTTGCATGTTGTCTTTGAAAAATTAGGTGAAATTTTATTTTTTTTACTAACCCTACCCTTCATTTTCTTCTATAAAAGAATACTAGTAACTTTTACTTTCACAATAATTCTTTGTAATTCTTCTTATTTCTTCATAGTTCTTCGTTCTAATTTTTTTTATTAAAATAATTTAAATTTATTTTAATCACTAGCAAATTGAATATTTCAATTTTTTATTATTTTTAATACTCATTTTTATATTTTAATTTTTATATTTTTTATTGTATTTTTTACTTATATTTTTTTATTATATTTTTTATTTATATGATAAATATTTTTATATTATTTGTGTAGTATTCTGATTTTTCATGTTATGTTTTTATGAGTTTTTTTTATCATTTATTATACTATTTTTTATATGTATATTTTTTTATGAAATCTTTTTTTTATTTTTGTTTGACTTTTTTATTTATTTTATTATATTTCTTTTATTCAATGACAAATGTTGTTGACTTTTTTTTAGGATATTTTTATTATTATTTTTATATGAATTTTTTTTCTATCCTTTACTGCATTATATTTATGTTGTGTATGAAATTTTTTATTTTTTATTTAATTTTATTCATACGAATTTTATTTACTTTTTATTATATTTTTTTTGTTCACATGATACATGTTATTGATTATGGAGTTTTTATTATTTGTTATGTGTACGATTTTTATTTTCAATTTTTTGAAGTACTCTATTTTTGTTTTGTATTAATTTTTTTATTCTGACTTTGTAAAATTTATAAGTGTAATTATTATATACTACGTTTATTATCAAAATTTTGTATAATATAAATTATGAGCCTATAAAAAAGGACAAAATAAATAAAAAATTAATTATGAGTAACAACAAAATCATAAATAATAAAAATTTATAGTAAAAAATAATACTAAATTAAAGAGTACTAACAGTACTAGAAAAATTATAGAATATTTTCTTTTTGTTTGATATTATAAAATTTATAGTACTCTCTTTTATATTTTTATTTTTTTATTGTATTTATTTTATTTATATGATAAATATTTTTTATATTATTTTTGTTAGTATTCTGAATTTGCATATATAAAAAAATTATAAATTGATATCTCTTTTAATAATTTTTCATCTAAAAGTGATTTTGAATAGTATAATTCAAACAACATTTATTTTACTACAATCAATTTTGATATAAAGATTGCCAAACAAAAATCATGTTAACTCAAACTTACTTTTCATCAAAATCAATTTTACAAAATTAATTTTATGCAAACGGGACACTTAGATACACATAAGTTATGCACAAGAAAGAAAAAAGGAATAAAAAAAATGAAAGGAGGGAGAAGAAAAAATAAAGGAAATGCTAGAGAGAGAGAGAGTTCATAGAATAGAAGAAAAGAATAATAGAAGATATGGAGAAGAGAATGATGGAAAGAAAGAAAAGTGAAAATGAGAAGGAAGTAGGGACGGATCTACTTATTATATGGTAGTAGGACGAATGCCTCTACTACAATTTAAAATTTTTTTTGAATAGTACATAATAATAATAATAATATTTATTTATTTGTACCCATTAAATTATTAATTTGATCCCACAATAATTTTTTATTCAACTTTTGACACTTGATAGTCCATTTAAAAACTTCATAGTAGTCGTTCATCATAATGATAAATTTTCAAATTTAAATGACATTTGTGTTCTTTCTTAGAAATGGACTTGAAAGAATATTATCTATCTATTGATTTTTTTTCTTTTGAAATTAGTTTTAATTTTTTTCATAATGATTACACTAATTAAATGAACTTTTTTAACTGTGAATATCATTAAGATCAGAATTAATTGTATGAAAGGTGAATTTTAAATGTTTTTAAATAATTGTTTAATAACATATATATAAAAAAGAGAGAGATTTTGATTATGTTGTCAATAAAAAATTATTCAATCTTTTTCAAAATATAAAATATAAAAAAATAAAATTCTAAATTATATGTTATTATTTAAATTACTATTTTAGCTTTTTAATTTGTAATTAGATATTCTGAAGACTAATCATATTTTATAATAACAAAATATAATTATATCAACAATTATGTTACGTATACATAAAAAATAATTACTTGTGTAAAATAAAATTTGAAATACAAATACATATTGAAAACAAGTAGATAATTTGATAGCTAATTTTTTAGGTAAGCATAATATTTTTATTATAAAAATTATCATATTATACATATTTTACTTCTACTATCAAAATTTTCTAAATTCGTCATTGAAAGGGAGACGGTGTCAGAGGGAATCGCTGCCACCGCCATTCGAGCACAAGACGAAGAGAGAGACACTACGCAGAGAGAAGACGACAACCGGAGAAGAGAAAAATGGAGGAGGAGATAATGTGAAAAGATGTCACCGTCGCCGTTACTACCACTGTTGGTTTGCCAAAATGGTTCAGAAGAAGTTGAGAGGGGGAGTATGAAAGGCAACACGAGAGGCATAGAGAAAGAATAAAAAAAGAGGATGTGACCGAGTTGAAGAGTTGCTGCCATCTTTCACCGCTGCAAAAGAGAGCTGTTATTCTGGACTTGCCAATAATGCTGGCTGGGGTTGTCCTGCTATCATTCTAAAACTACTCCTGTTCAAAGTCACCTTTAACTTGCTCATCTACTTGGATTTTAACCTAATATCTAATTGGATGGCATTCAGGTATTAGTCAATTTCTAAGAACTAAATTGTGAGTAAATTCTGTACTTATAGTTAGATTTTGGTATAATTCTTATGATTATAAAAAAGTTAATTCCAAACTAAGTTACTTGATTAATTAATCAATTAATGATTAGCACGTTATTTATATTAGTTCTTATATAAAATAAAATTTTCACATGAGACATAATATTTTGCTTTGAATAAAATTCTAGTTTGAATATATATATATATATATATATATATATATATATATATATATATATATATATATATATATATATATATATATATATTACTTGATTGATGTCGCATTTCTGAATTGTTTGATAATCATTAGCCTAATTATATTTTGTATATATAAAAAAAATTTGAAAAATTCTATAATAGAAACTGCAACTAAAGGTAATAATAGGTGCTAGACTTAGTTGATCGAATATAATTACATTTTTAAAATTATATGAGATGAAATGGTATATGTCTATTCTTTGTCCACAAAATCAATGAAACATGTTTTTTTTAGAGTTCACATAAAGAAAAATCACCTAATATGATTTCTGTCTATTGTTCTGAGAATTTTTTGGATTAAATAATCTTTTGATTATTTTTGTATAAATGAATATTAAAAGCTTGAATGCTTGATATCTAAAATTAATCATTTATGTTGTGGAATATATTTCTATCATTATTATTATAGTAGATTTGCTTATGTGTTTGAATAGTTTTTATTCATTATTACTATAATAGATTTACTTTAGTCAGTGCATAATATTTTTACAATTGTCTCATGTGGGCTATGGATGCTTTGTTTACTACTGAGTTGAAAAACTTATAGAGGGACTCTCCATCTTTCTGTCTGAAGGTCTGGACATTCACTCTAAATTTACTCAGCTTCTGGGGTGGAAAGAACTTGGTCAGAAATCCAGTGACTATCTTGTCCTATGTGTCTAGGCTCTCTTTGGGTTGAGAATCAAGCCACTGCTTTGCTTTGTCCCTTACGAAAAAAGAGAAGAGCATGAGCTTGTAAACCTCAGAGTTCACTCCATTCATCTTTAACAGTGTCACAGATCTAGAGGAAGTTAGATATGAATTTGTTGGGATCCTTCTGCAGGAGTCTATGAAACTGACAGTTCTACTGCACCAGAGTGACCAGTTGAGACTTAAGCTCGAAATTATTGGCACCAATGGCAGGTATAGATATACTGCGTCTATAGAAGTCAGGTGTGGGTGCAATGTATGAGCCAAGTACCTTCCTTGCTTGCTCTTCAGTGTTCGGATTCCCTCCATTAGCTGTCATAGTAGGTTCTTCAATTTCCTTCTCAAAAGTTTCCTTGAGATTCTCTTTTAGCTTGTTGTAAATGCCACTTCAAGGTTCTTTCAGGTTTAGAGTCAAACTCGAGAAGGGGTTCTTTGTCCCTGTTCCTTCTCATAAATAACAAGAAACAAAGAAAAAGTAGGAGTCTTTATGTCAAAGTATAGAGAACTCTCACTAAGGTATCCTATGTAAAAAATGAAAAAATAAAACAAAACAAAGTAAACAATTAACAAAAGGATTCGAAAATAAGTGTGCACAATTCAAGTTGAAAATTTTCGAAAATTAAAAAGAAAAGGGTTAAAAAAATTTTGAAATTCAGAAAAAAGAAAGGAAATACACTAAAGGGATACCAAATTTAAAATCTGGAATGAAATGAAAATAAAATGACTAAAACAAAATTTGAAAATAAGGGAAAGATAAATAAGATAAAAAGAAAAAATTTAAAAGAAAAAACAAAAGAAAAAATAAAAAATTAAAAGAAAAAGTGAATGAACAAAACTAAGAAAAATACCTAATCTAAGCAACAAAACAATCGGTAGTTGTCAATCGCAAACAATCCCCAGTAACAGCGCCAAAAATTTGGTGTGCAAAATTTAGAACTCGCACAACTTAACCGAAAAGTGCATCAGGTCATCTAAGTAATACCTCAGGTGAGTGAGAGTCGATCTTATGAGGATTGTCAGATTGAGCAAGTTATCTTGTTTGACTTAGTCAGGCAAACAGTAAAGAGAGTTGTTGTTGTAACGCATAAAACAAATAAACTAGCAAGTAAAGGTTTAGTGAAAGACAATGATGAGAAATCAGTTAAGATTTTGGAGATGTTTATTTTTTCAGATTAAAATTTCTTACTAAATATTTTAACAATGAATGATTCATTCTATGACAAACTGTAAATGATTAAACCCTAATGCCTTGGCGATTTAATCTCCTCTAATCTTCATCAAACGCCACTCCTGTTGTCATTCAATTCAGATCGGAGGGTGAAGTTCAGAAAACTAGTTTATACCACAAAGGCCCTAATCAACCCCCAATTCCGGCTGAATACATGTTGCTTATCCCATCAGGTTGTGTGATTAGCCATATAGGAGGAGTGTTTTCAAGCTATAGTTCAAGCGAGATAACTCTCCCGAGCATCACAATAACTCATGTAGAAAAGGGTCATACTCCTGTTTCGCCAAATTCATAAGATTAAGAACGAAAAGAACACCTTAGAATTGAATCAAACATATATTAAAATAGAAAAATAATAATATTAATCTATAGAAATAAACAGAGCTCCTAACCTTAACCTAGAGGTTTAGTTGCTCATAACTTACAGAAAAAATATGGTTCTGAAAAAGTGCGAAAGGAAGAAGATCCTAAACCTAGGTGATCTTTTCTTTTAAATACTAACCTAATAATAAATGCTAGACCTAAAAGATTATTATTTTTGCCCCCACTACTAAAATTTTATGGATCCGTCACTGGTTATAACATGTGCATTCTATAATAACCAATAAACTGAAACATGTGCATTCTGTAAATTCAGAAACTCCTGCATTCTATTCCTTATCACTTTATTCAATTGCATTCTATTGTATTCGATTCAGAATGAACCAAAAATATTATCAAAGCGAAACCACTGTATAAAACTAAATGAACCGAAAATTGTCCATTATAATTTCAAATTCAGAAACACTTGCGTCTGGAATGAACTGAAAATATTATCATAACGAAACTAATATACAATATCAAATGAACAGAAAATTGTGTTCATAAACAATTGGATTTAGCGATTACATTCCATTCAATTCAAAATTGAGTAATCCAAACCTAGTCCACTTGATACAATTCAGAAGAATAATCCAAATCGCGCTGATTCAATTTATTTAAACTTGAAGCATTTATTATTTTGATACACTATTGAAATCTGAAAACGAAGAAAAAATTTGAAATTTAAAAATGAAGAAGAAAACGAATAACGTAAATACAATGTAGATTGAAGAGAGAAAACGAAGAACATAAATACAATGTAGATAAAAAAAAAATGAAAAAAAAATAAAAAAATCAGAATAAAGAAAAAATGAAAAGAAGCTTTACATTGAAAAAGAAAAATTCTATGGTGAGGAAGAAAAATGAACACAAACTTTACTTTAAGAAAGAGAAATTTTACGTTGAAAAAACTGCTTTACGTTAAAAGACGACGGACGCGTGAAAAAAAAAATGGTTAACTTGGTTAAAACAATTACATGGATGCGTGGATCATTTCTATTAATGTGACAAGTGGCTTTCTAACTTGAGAGTAAGTTAAGAATATTAACACTATTGACGACTACTCCTTGCACACCATTTTACCACTGATACTTTCGTCGCGAAACCATCACTTCGGCCACTTCTGCCGCCATTGCACATTCCGATATAATCCACCGTCGCCGAAACTCCTGAAGCTCCGGCGACTCCGATGAATCTTCTGTTGTGAACGCCAAATCACTCCATCGAACAAGAAATGGAATCTAGCTCCGGCAGCAATCACCGCGATTTGGCTGAGGAAAGCGAGAGAAGCATCGCCGCGGTTCATGATCAACCAGAGCCCCGCACCACCGGCGGCGGTGACGACGATGATCCACTCGAGAGAAGCTCCGAGGTTTTGGCGAAGGGATTGTCATCGATGCTCTCGTCCGTCATCAAGGACTTCGATTTCAGAGCACGAGAAACTCTTGGCAGCCAGGACCAGCTCTCCTCCGCCATCGATCGTCTCACTCGAGGTTGTTACAATTTACAACTGGTTAATTTAGTTTGTTACGTTATCTTTTAAGCTTAGTGTGATTCGAATTTTGAAGAATAGCAAGTGTTAGTCATTGATTGAAAATTATTAGCGACCTGACATAAGAATTAAGAAATTGAATCCGTTTATAATTTATATTGCTTTGGTTATAATTATATTTTTCTTACTTAAATTTTGATACGGTCGTGTAATTAGTGTTTAAATTTTATAATAAATTATCAATTATGCAAAATCAATACTAATCTTCTGTTGGTAGTTTGCACTTTGCAGTCACTTGGATAATTAGTGTAATTGCAAATTTGATTTTGGTAAATCTGGGAGAAATATCAAGTGTGGCCTTAAACGATAAATCAAATAATATGTTTTCTGTGACCTGTGTCTCAGATGCAATTTTGTGTATGTACATTGACAGGTTGTTGGGTTCAAAAGTATTGTCATTTGTTTTCTTTGTTACAGTAAGGAGTTGTCATGGGTGAAAATCTGAATTTGTCAATGAAGTAGTAACATTGTCTCTTAACTGTCTAAACAGTGTTCTTCTTTCAAGCTACTATTGAACCAAAAGTAGCATGATTCTGGGACATAATAAAGGAATATCCACTTCTCTAGTTATAGAAGCAGTTCTGAGGTTTAGCTATGAGGTTGTAACTTGTAAGAGAAACAGTCAGTCCACTACTACTGTGCATGTCTCAGCCATGTTGACTGCCTCGGAATCACTCAAACCTAAGACAACAGTGAGGCAACTAGGCACTTTCACTGCTTGGGGAGGGCTTTTTGTGGTGCGGTATTTTTTTTTTAATCTTTATTTTAGAAACTCAGAAATGGCATGAGAGATTAGGACATGATTGTTATCTTACATACACACTGGGAATAAAGAATACTGTGTGTAACATATGAAGATGAATCATCTTCTGCCCTTGTCTGGTTTTTTGGTCTGCACCTTACCAAAGGCCTTCTTATGAAAGTAAAACAAATATTCATGCAATGTTGCCTGCCTCAGGAAGGTAATTTTCCCCTTTGTCCATTTGCAGGAATGTAAACCAAACAAGTCAGTAGTGTATTCAGATTCCCAAGGGTCAACAAAAGTATGATTTCTATGGTTGGATCTGTCCTTGTCATCATAGTATTAATGTTCTTTATCTTTATATTTATCACTAACAAAGTGTCTGGGGCAAAAGAACTACCACTTGAACACAATATATATTCCTACCGAGGGAAAAAAATGCCACTTGGTCATAATATATATTCTCAAAATTACCCTTTTGTTATAATTTGGTCTTTTAAATTTCAAGCAAAAAAATAACGCAATTGCGGTTATATAAAGCTTTTGAATAGAATAACTACCTTTACGCAGTTTTCCTTTAACTTAACTTTTAAATTATTCCTTTTCTGAATTTATACTAGGCATGGAGCACCTATCAAGGTTTTAATTTATATGGTTAGATCTTTCCTTGTATTTATAATACTAATGTACTTTATGCTTTTGTTCTTCTGACAAGTATCAGAAGATGGATTTTTGTATCGGTTAAATTAAGTCTCTTAGCAAATAGAAGATAGTTTAAGTTAGTTTTAGTCCTGGCTTTATATAGCTTTGCTAACCTTATCATTGCTATTATAGAGTTAAAACACCAGAATACATTTCATTTGATCTAAGTGAATGCTTTACCATGAAGTGTCAATGCTCTGCAGGACTACTACAGTACTAAAATTAACTAAGCCAGAAGATTAGGGCACCAGAAATCAGATTTAGATATTTCCACAGCATAAGAAAATAATATATTACTTAAATTTTCTAGTAAGATTTACATATTCCTTGTCTGCATGATGATAAAAACTTGTTCCTTGGCAATATGCACTTGGTTGGCATGCTAAACTAGCTTCTGTATTATACCGGTTTTGGTTCCATTTGCTGTCATGCCATAATGTCATTTCTTAAATCTCTGTCTACAATTTGCTGACTCGAAATCCATCTTTCTTTTGACAGAACTTGATCAATTACTTGAAGATGCACCTTTACCGTTCATAATGCAACATGCTGCTAAGATTTCTAGTGTTAGGAAGAGAGTTTCATCACTGAATTTACTTCTAAAATCCATACAAGGGCGGATTGATAACATAGACCGCATAATGTCAATTGGCACCACTCATGGTATATACTTGTCTCCAGAGGCCCAATTCTATAGTCATTTCTTAATATTAACTAGTGCTAGTTTTGGTTTTTTATTTTTTGGATAAAAGTATAATTTTTGTCTCTTAACATTTTCAAAAAGTTTCAAATTGGTAACATTTAATTTATTTCAATTTTATCTCTAATATTTCAAATATATTTCAATTTTATCCTTGGACATTGACATCATATGACATGACAATCATAAATTGACGTGCTTATTTCAATTTTATCTCTAATATTTCAAATATATTTCAATTCTATCCTTGGACATTGACATCATATGACGTGACAATCATAAGTTGACGTGTCACTAACACGTCAATATAGCGTTGCGCTAACCCCCAATGGGATAACTGAAACATATTAGAAATGCTAGAGACAAAATTGAAATAAGTTAAACGTTATGGGCAATTTTGAAACTTATCGAAAATATTAGGTACAAAAAACATATATCCTCGTTTTTTTTTTTTTTTTTTTCCTTCATATATATAATTATTCATCCCCTTTCATCATATGCAGTTTTATTGTTCCTGACCAGTTTTTATTTTGAGAAGTTTCCATATTATATTACAAGTCATTGTATTACATACTTGTAGTAGTTAGAAAGCTAAAAACATGGAAAATGAGATGACTCTTTGAGATGACCTATTATAATTTTGTCCTCCTTTTAAACTGCGGGCATGGTAGCTCTACTCAAATGATTCAGAATTTGTGCTAATAATATATCAGCTTTTCATCTATTTCTTGTGCATTGCATTATCATTGTTCTTAGTGCTAATATTATACCATCTTTTCATCTAGTTCTTGTGCATTGCATTATCATTGTTCTTAGTTTGAATCTGATTATTATTCACATATATCATCTTGACTGGATTTCTCTATAGAATGCAAGTTTTCTGAGAATAGAATGTCTATGCTTACTAGCTTGGTAGCCATCAAAGATAATTAGAACCCAAGACTATGTATTTTCCCTCTATAAATGAAATACTAAAGACTCCCTTCACATAAGTACGTATAGAAAGCCTGTATTTTCTGCTATATTCGGGATAATAATGCTTCTGTCACGTCATGTAAATTAGCTGAAGTGCATTACCATGTACGACTTCAGGATTACTTTTGCTTCCTTCTTCCTTTTGGTAAGAGAAACTGAGAAACTTCCTTGACAACTTTTTCCCATTACTCTATCATTGAGCTTTATTATTGAAAGAAAACTCTTGAACCCCACATGTACTTGCCATGAGTAAAAACACTGTCATCAATCAGTATAGCTGACATAGCGCAGATCAATCAGCTCACCATGATAATAGTAATCATATCAGATAGCCCAGAAGCCTCGTGGCTGCTCTGGCTTGATATGGAAAGTAGTCAGATTGCATTGTATGCTTAAATTACCTGCTAGATCCACCAAAGATTTTGACATCCCTATTAGTTAGTGTCTACAATGTCATGCTAACGAGGACCAAAGGACTTGAGGTACTGTCTCTGTAAAAGGAAAGGTACCTTGAACTGGTGTGGGTAGGCTACTAGACAAACTGACCAGAAAAGCCAGGCATGTGGCTATCTGATTCAGATCACTGATAATTCACCAAAGTGTAGACTATGCCTTTGTAGGTGCTAGGAAAGCAAACATTTCATAAGATATTTTGAAACATGTAGAGTTGGATAGTATTGTCTAAGTACTTGTTATAAGACTAATTTGTTGCAGTTATGGGTGGCTTGTGCCACATTTTGCTCCTTCAAACAAAAGACTAGCATTGGATTCCTAATATGCATTGATTACAATAATATGTATACCTTCATCCCTTTTTTGACCCGTATTCTTAGTAGTTTACCAAGATGTTTCATTTGTGATTTTGCAGAGAAGACAACCCCTGAAGGTTCTGAGTGAAACGTCAACATCTGGATCAACTTCAATTGTTTCCAATCTCCATACGTGTACTTTTGTGATGCACCCTTAACCCCTTGAGTTGTATTATTCTTAGGCATGTATTTGCATGGTTGCCAGTTAAAGATTCCTAATTGGCATTTATTACAAGTGTGTATTCAGGTTGCTTTTAATCATCAGTGTTATTGCTTAATTTCCAGTACGATCAAGGAGTTACTTTTGATTTTCATATTTAATTTTTTTAGTATGATCAAGACTTCTAAAGGGAGTTGAAGCGGTCATTGATCCATTATATGGATGAGGATGGCTTGTTTCGGGATCGTAACTCCCTTCATGCCTAGAGCAACACGGTATGACCCTAACTCCCTGTTAGTTAAATCTGGCACAATCTAAATTCTAAAATAAAGAAAGAGTTATAATTCATTTACTAATGAAATCTGTGTTAAATTGAATTGCGATAACTTTAAACTAGGCTTCCTTGAGATCTAGCTCTCTTTGCTGGAAGGTTAATCTTTGATTCAGTCACTCTCACTTAAAAATCTCAAACTCAAGTATATAATTGGATGACCATATAAAATTTTTTATACTGCAAATGTATAGTAATTGCACTCAATTCAATTTGCTTGCAGATAGTTTTGTTGCATTTAAGGATCTGTAAATTTAATCACCTTTTATGGTATTTATAATCCAAGTCATTGTATATTCATATGTATCCCTTTTAATACATGAACCAGTCATCTCATTCCCTACAGCTACAAAACGAAATAAAATGAAGAAAACAGGAAACCATAACACGGTGGGGCTTATTTGCAGGTGCCCCATCTAAAGTAGCATGCCCTGTTGGTTGGTAACAAATTGGCCCATTTAATTTTCCTGAACTACTGAAACAATGTTCAACCCAGTTCCATTAAACTCTAGGGTCCACCATAGATGGGGATATATAGGCTCATAAGCAATGCATATATCCGAACCCCCCTCCCCTCCCCCCACCAAAAAGATAAAAAAAAAAAAAGGGTGCAATGCATATAGCCATATATATAGAAGCAGGAGATTCGAACAATTTTGATGAGGCATGCAAATTTTCGGATGCATTACCAAATCTTTATTACTTGGAACAATTGGCCTCAGTTATGCTTGGTTTACTATTGTCGCTTTGTTGCATAAACTGAAATAAAAATAACCCTTCTGATTCATCTGCGGTAAAACCGTAAAAAGAAGTTGTCCATGGTGTACAAAATTCCAAAGGGACCCAAACCCATCACTGTTTATTGCATACTCTAGCATACATAACAACAACAAATTATACTTCACAGTCCAGCTCATATAGATACTGTGATGTGACCTCTGTAGTTCACATGCCCCCACACTGTAGTACGTACTTCATATAGGAAATAAGCATTATTCTATTAATAAAACATCATCCATGCACTTGGTCTTGAATCTGGTAAAGAAAGACACTGGAATGCAGATCAAAATGAAGGATAGGGATATATTCCCAAGTCAAGCTATATCTTTTCCCAAATTCTATGTCAAAAGAAAAGTTTGTGGAAAGTGAAAATGACTAATTAATAATAGTACTAATTTGATTAATTTAATCACTTGCATGTTAACTAATATATAGCTTTGCCATGAAGATATTATTAACTATTTGTCTGTCTTCATCATCTTAGATACCAACCAACCCCACCCGTTTTTCTTAGCCGTTAGCATTTTAGCAAGAGCACCCACGCTTTCTCATGCCTTTTTTTGTAAAATGACCCACACACTCCGTATACAAGAGAGAGAAAGGTTTAGGGGGGCAGTGATGCATATGATAGGGTCGAAGGTATTGGAGGAAGGGGAATCTATGCAGAGGCCCCGGACTGTGCATTAGCACGTTCTTTCTTTGATGCCCCAAAACTCTCTTCAGCCTTTTGCAGGCAGGCTCTTTAATTATTTAATTGCAAACAAAACCCAAGTTGTATTATATATGCTATGTGACACAGAATCGGATCACCAAGATCACGCTTTAAATACGCGCCCCCGTTACGTAACAAAGAAACTATACGCTCCCTTATTGAATATTTAATCAGTTGGGAGGGGCCTCTGTTGCTGGGTTAGACATTGTTGTTCTCTTCCATTAATTTCCCCTGGGGCTGCTTTTCAGCTGATTTACCTCGCAAGATGGACATGATTGCACGTATCCTCAATCCTATATAAAGTGAAGAGAAAGTAATGACAAAGTTGAGCTCACTAACCAAAAGAACCAAACTATTATAAGTCACATCACACCATCCTGACCAGGGCTTCCATGGGGCAATTAAGAACGGGGATTTAATGAGCAAACTTGGCAAGAATCCAGGGTTTATTTTGGATACCGGGTTTCATTTCGGGTAGTGAAGTGACCCCACAGGCCACATTACAAAGGCCACAGCATTTTCCTCCAATGGTGAAAGGACACAACTGCCCCGCTTGTGATGCTGCCGTATTGAGAGACACCAACATACGCAGAAGCAAAATAACTATATATTATCAAAAGATGTGACGGCAGGTGCATCCATTTTCACGTTGTCACAAAGCCCAAACTCAAATGGGAACAAATGTGATGGGTGGTATAATAGGAGTACCACCACTTATGACTGGTCAAACACCACACCCGTATCATATCATATAGTGCATCAAAATCTGAGCTTGATTAAACCCCAGAAAAAAAAAATTGAGTTGGGAACTATAAGATAACAAATCCATTACTGCAATGCAATGTGGCATTAGCACTGCATATGCTATCTATGAGCAGCCGAAGGTAGGTTGGGTATCTTACGGCTTATGAGCTACAATTATAGGCTTGAAAGTTGCAAAATCTACTAGCTATGCAAAGCTATACAACCCAACAAAATGATTCATAGGTTCTCATGCTATGTACCTATGCCATGGATGCAAAGATGTCAAATCAATAGTGGGGATTAGTTTCCATAGCCACCGCATAGCGCCAACCCTAAGCCCAAACCCCAAAGCATGCGCAAGTGAAAGATGGGACGGGACTCCGCTAGACAAATACCACGGCACCCTCTGCTGGACAATGACAAATGAGATTTTTGTGCAAAACGAACTCGTGTTTGGACCATTTAAATATTTTTACCCAATTAAAAAATTAATATTCGCGATGATAAGCTATGATCCCATCCACGTTAGTGTTTTAATAAAATAAAATAAAAAAGAAAAGACCTTTTACAAACGATTAGTCGATTAGTATGCACATAATTGATAATTCACATTTTGCTTTTTATTTCGGTGAGTAAAGCATAACTAGTGGAAGAACAATAATACGTATAACATGCTAAGGAATTAAGTATGAAAAAAAGAGTTAAGAATTCATTTATAACTAAAGAATTTATCTATTATATTAACAAGTTACTCGAAAGTATTCTTATAAGGGTGTCATTAACGAGACAAGATTCATTGTATAATCCGATTTGTATAGATTGCGTTGTGTAGATTTAAAAGTAGAGTAATGATTAAAATTTATTACTAATACTGTCATCATTCATTATACATAGAGCCGAATATGAAATTACTCTATTAAATAATTAAAACCCGCAGAACCATCCACATGTGATCTGGCTTACGGTGGGTAGGCTCAAAAGTGTGGCAACATGTTAGCCACGTGGTTTTAGGCTTTTAGCATATTTCTGTTCAAAATGCCATTGAGAAGCATTGAAGAGTGATTACGATTTTCCTTTCCTTGTATTTTTGTTTTCTTTTATATGGCTTCTTTTGTTGAGAATTGTTAGGTTGATGTCTATTGTCCAAGTCCTGTAGGAGAGGGAAAGGAAGCGTTCAAAATCTTCCAAACGGGTAGGAATCGATATGTGGAAGCTTATTCATGAATGGTGAATCAATAAAGGCAACTAACTAGATAAGGTCTAATTCAATGTTAATCAAGTGATACCATGTCTAGCCCCATAGTACCACGGAACAAGAAACCATTTCCATCACAAAGGGGAGAATAAGATAAAGAAGAGAAGGGGTCCAAAGGCAATGAACTTTTGAACATTATATCCTTCAATAATGCACTTGGATAGCATATATATTGCTTTGCAGCACACAGCAAATGGACCTACCATATCTAATTAGAGATGGACCCATACCAGGATAATCATGTCTCTTGGGTGTTAGATCTTTTCACTTCAATGGGAGATTGAAGTGAAACAATTTTATCAAATAGATAAAAATGAAAAACAAACATGTGAGAACAAAGATGACCAAATTTGTGGATGTTCTCCCATCCATCCACCAAGATCTTGGGACACACACAAAAAGTAAACTTAATGGTGAGATCATGTTAAATTATTCATTGAAGGATGGTAATCCCTTCTGGGAACTTATACCATGTCCCCAATCAAAGTACACATTTTGATTAAAAGTAAAGAAACTTGACCCACCTCAATTGAATCTTCCATCAAGGTCACACACTCAGCTCATGTGTGGACCACCGACCACTCAGCCCAGTGAGTAAATTCTACCACTAAAATAAAATCCCAATATATATATATATAATATTTGTCATTTAGCATACGTAAATAATCGAGTTTGAATGCAAACACTGTAAAAAAAATAAAATAGTAGTAGACATGAAGGTTTGGGATCAGACTGACGTGCAATAAAATAATTCAGCAGAGCTGGCGCCTTTGTTTGAATCTTAGCATCATTTCCCAAAACTTCACACACTAAAAACAACTAAAGGAAGAAAAATGTTTAAAAGGAAAAAGATCAATTAAAAACTGTAAAAAAAAAAACTTAGATGCGGACAGACTAGATAAGCACAACATGATGCTACTACTGTGTACTACTACAGTCTACAGATCTTGAATTTTTTAAAAAGAAAATAAATAAAAATTCACATTTAGTAAAAAGAAAGAGCGAAAGAGAATTTGTAGATTCCATTCCATGTGTTCCTGGTCAGAAAAAATTACAAGCAGCAGCCATAGAATTGCACTGGAAAAATCTCAACAAAGTTAGAAACATAAACAGGAAAAACATCATCATAATTATCAGCATCATCTAAAATTGACCATTATTTACATGAATCTAAGGCTCCTGTTAATTAAAAACAACCAAAAAAAAAGCAACTAGTCCCTTCCCCCTCTCCGAATCAATCACCAATACCCTGCAATATCTCCATTCCAAACATTAGAAGAACCAAAAAAACAACACAGATTAATTAGTAGAAGTAACAAAAAAAGGACCAGAAAAAAGGATCAAAAATAAAAATTAAACCCTAAGCAACTGTTACCCTCTCTTTTCATTTACTTTTTTTTCTTGTGTCATTTGACTCAATTTCGATCGCAACGGTTCCTACCCTTACTCCCTCCTCCAACATTATTATTGCCAACTGAACCACCTTCCTTCTTCTGTGGTGAACCGAAAAGCTGCCCGAACCCGAAAACCGAACCGGATTTCGAACTGCCACGGAGAGAACAGACCGGAACGTTGAGAACTGGAGTGACCCTAACGTTGGAGGAGTAGGACCGCTCCATTCCCCTCTGCTTGAACCTTGGGCCGCCATTGTTGAAGCTGCTTGGGCTGCTTGAGCTCCGTTCCAAGCTCTGGAACACGATCTTGCCAGAAGAGTTCATCCGCGGGCTGTCCACCGACACGCCCCTACTGCAAGCTCCGGGACCCGATTCTGATCTTCGGATCGGGCTCCGCCCCACCCGGTTCGTCGTGTGCGGGTCCGAAGATCCCGGTTTCGCGTCGAATGAGTTCGCCCGGGGCTTTACGAGCCGGATCCGTGGGTGGTTTGGGTTGCGGTGGAGCGAGATCGGGTTCGGGTTTGTGTTAGGGTTTGGTTTTTCGGAGTCTAATGAGAGTCGTGGAAGCTCTTCGTGCTCGTGGCCCGAGGAAGAGGATGATAGAGAGAGGCGTGAGGAAGAGATTGAGAGGGATTCACAATCTGAATGGTCCTTCGTCAGCAACGGCGCGTTTTCGGAGGAAAACGACGTCGGTTTCGAGGCGGCGCCACGGTGGAGGAAGAGTTTCAATGATTTAGATGACGAAGACGACGAAGACGACGACGTCGTCGCTTTAGATGAAACGGTTGTGCTTTGGTAGAGCTTCTTGAGGCCGAGGAGCTCCCTCCAGCGGCTAGAGCATCTCGGGGCTTTAGGAGAGAAGAGGTAAGGGTCCGCGCCGGTGAGTGAGTCGCCGGCCGCGGAGTAGGAGGAGGAATCGAGTCTCCGGCGAAGGTTGGTTGTTTCCGGCGATGAGGAGGGGTTGTTTTTGTGGTTGGTAGTGGTGGTGCTGTTTAGGGATGGTAGGTTGAGGGGTACGAGCTTCCCATCGGAGAAGAGCTGGTCGGCGGAGAGCATCGCAGCGGGGGGTCCGTCGAGACCGCGGAACTCAAAGTCGGGTTCTGGATCCGGGTCGTGGATCGGGTCTGATGACTTGGATCCAGAAGGTTCCTCTTTGCTGAATGAGAGACGGGGACTGAGCCAGCTGCCATAGGAGAAGTTCTCGGGCGGCGGGACGAGTCCCATGTTGTTGACGCAGGCGGAAGCCATGGTGTGGCGTGGATCATGTACTGTTGGGGTTGCTACTGTGTGATTTATGCAAGTGGGAGTAGCGGTACACGCACAGTGACTGTGAGTGAAGTGTAATACTGTGTTTGCAGTAGTGTATGTTAGAGAGTGAGAGAAAATGGAAATGGGTGGAGAATGATGAAGTTGTTGGTGAGAGGATTGAATGGTTAGGGTGCCATGGTTGGTGGCTGAGTCAAGGAGGCACACCATATATAACAGTTTTTTCTTTCCACCTACAGGGAAACTAGGGCCACGTGTCGCTTTCTTCTCTTTCTATTTGAAATATTCAAAAACGAAAAAAAAAATGTGAGAATTTTGTCCTGAAGAGAGTAATGTGCGAATAAGGACATAAGATGCACCTACACGTATTAAAATTTGGGTATATTTAAAATGAGCTCAACAATTATGTATTTATTAAATGAGCCACATTTATATAATTATTAGATTTTATTAGATAAAAAATAAAGACTAATATAAAAGAAGAATATTGATAGACTCTAATAAATATAAAATATCTTAGTACATAAATAAATACATTAAATAATAATATTTTAATACATAATACTTTAAACGGTAATAAAATCTTTTATTATTAAATAATTAAATATAAAATATATAAATATAAAATATATGAGTATTTTTTATTTAATAAAATTAATTATTATGCAAAATTTTTTATAATATTAAAAAATTATATTAAAATAATATTTAAACTGTAACATAAAAATATATAATTATTAAAATTTTATTTTATATTACTTGATAAATAATTAAATTATTATATTCAAAATTTATTAATTAACTATTTTTATTAAAGATATTATTATATAATATAATTTTTTATTTAAATATTTAAAAAATATTATTTATAATATATGAAAACATTAATTTTTTTATTTTTTAATTTAAAAAAAATAAATAATATAATTTTAAATACATACCTAAATAAAAAGTTAATATTTTCATGTATTATATATAACGTTTAAATAAATTTTACTTATTAAATTTTTTGATAAAAAATTATATTATATAATAATATATTTAACAAAGTAATTAGTTAATAAATTTTAAATATAATAAAATAATTATTTGTCAAGCAATATAAAATAAATTTTAATTATTTTATATTTTTATGTTTAGTTTAAAAAATTATTCTAATATTATAAAAAAATTTTGTATAATAATTAATCTTAATAAAAAAACTTATATTTTTTGTATTTATTTATTTTATATTTTTTAGAATTAAAATTTTCTATTTTTATATAATAAAATATATAATAATCTTCTTTTATATATATATATATATATATTAGGGGTAGTAAAACGGGTCGAATTCGTCGAGCCGATCTACCGAATCCGCTAAAAAAAGTGGGTCAGACTAGAATTTTAGACTCGTCTAATTAAAAAAATTCGCCAAATTATGTATATATGTTTCAATTATGTGATTTTATTTATTTTATTTTATAATTTTATATATATGTTCAAATTATGTGATTTATTTTTTAAAATAAAGATGATTCTATTGATAAATATTATTTTGAACAATTTTATTGAAGTTAAAAATTTAAAAAAAGATAGTAAAAAATTATATTATAATTTGACTATTTTTTATTTGTATTTAATTGTTTAATTATTATTTTTTATTAATTTTAATTAATTTTATTTAAAAAAAAAAACAAATTCAAACAGCTAGCATTTTGTACCCACTTTAGTTGGCAAGGCCGGCCGCCTCGCATTGCCACTCCTAATATATACTATATAGTAATCTTTTTATATATGAAATAATTATAATCATATAATAACATTGAGATCCGAAAACATATTAAATCTGTTATAGTATAACTATTCAAAATATCATTTTAATATAATTTTTTAATATTATAAAAAAATTTGCATAAAAATTTTGCATGTGTAGCGAATTTTTTTAATTTGACAGGTTTCAAATCCTAATCCGACCCACCTTTTTTAGCGAGTTCGGCAGGTCGGCCCGACGGACTCGACCCGTTTTGCCATCCCTAATATATATATTAAGAAGATTAACACATATTTTACTATATAAAGGTAGAAACTTTTTGTTCTAAAAAGTATAAATTAAATAAATACAAAAAATATAAATCTTTTTATTCATTAAAATTAATTATTATGCAAAAAAAAATTTATAATATTAAAATGATATTTTAAATTACAATATAAAAATATAAAATAATTAAAATTTATTTTATATTACTTGACCAATAATTAGATTATTATATTTAAAATTTATTAACTAATTACTTTGTTAAATATATTATTATATCATATAATTTTTTATCAAAATATTTTAAAAGTAAAATTTATTTAAAAAGCTATATATAATACATGAAAATATTAATTTTTTTATTTAGATATGTATTTAAAATTATATTATTTATTTTGTTTTTCTAAAAAAAATTGAAAAAAATAAAAAAATAAATATTTTCATGTATTATATATAATATTTTAAATAAATTATATTTTTAAAATATTTTTATAAAAATTATATTATATATAATATCTTTAATAAAAATAGTTAGTTAATAAATTTTAAATATAATAATCTAATTATTTGTCAAGTAATATAAAATAAAATTTTAATTTTTTTATATTTTTATATTAGTTATAGTTTAAAATATTATTTTAATATCATTTTTTAATATTATAAAAAAAGTTTTGCATAATAATTAATTTTAATAAATAAAAAATACTCATATATTTTATATTTAATTATTTAAGAATAAAAAATTTTGTTGCCGTTTAAAGTATTGTGTATTAAAGTATTGCCATTTAAAGCATTTATTTATGTACTAGGATATTGATGATTGGATTTTTGATGGTATAGAATTTCACTATTGAATTCTCGTTGCAAGTATAGTTTTTAAACCAATCAATAATCCTTTCATACAAAAAGTTGTTTGTCACTAGTACAAACCCCTAAATTTATAAACCGAAGTATTGAACCTCGGGTCGTTCTCCCTAGGAATTACAATAAAGTGTCTTGTTATATATGAAATAATTATAATCATATAATAACATTGAGATCCGAAAACATATTAAATCTGTTATAGTATAACTATTCAAAATATCATTTTAATATAATTTTTTAATATTATAAAAAAATTTGCATAAAAATTTTGCATGTGTAGCGAATTTTTTTAATTTGACAGGTTTCAAATCCTAATCCGACCCACCTTTTTTAGCGAGTTCGGCAGGTCGGCCCGACGGACTCGACCCGTTTTGCCACCCCTAATATATATATTAAGAAGATTAACACATATTTTACTATATAAAGGTAGAAACTTTTTGTTCTAAAAAGTATAAATTAAATAAATACAAAAAATATAAATCTTTTTATTCATTAAAATTAATTATTATGCAAAAAAAAATTTATAATATTAAAATGATATTTTAAATTACAATATAAAAATATAAAATAATTAAAATTTATTTTATATTACTTGACCAATAATTAGATTATTATATTTAAAATTTATTAACTAATTACTTTGTTAAATATATTATTATATCATATAATTTTTTATCAAAATATTTTAAAAGTAAAATTTATTTAAAAAGCTATATATAATACATGAAAATATTAATTTTTTTATTTAGATATGTATTTAAAATTATATTATTTATTTTGTTTTTCTAAAAAAAATTGAAAAAAATAAAAAAATAAATATTTTCATGTATTATATATAATATTTTAAATAAATTATATTTTTAAAATATTTTTATAAAAATTATATTATATATAATATCTTTAATAAAAATAGTTAGTTAATAAATTTTAAATATAATAATCTAATTATTTGTCAAGTAATATAAAATAAAATTTTAATTTTTTTATATTTTTATATTAGTTATAGTTTAAAATATTATTTTAATATCATTTTTTAATATTATAAAAAAAGTTTTGCATAATAATTAATTTTAATAAATAAAAAATACTCATATATTTTATATTTAATTATTTAAGAATAAAAAATTTTGTTGCCGTTTAAAGTATTGTGTATTAAAGTATTGCCATTTAAAGCATTTATTTATGTACTAGGATATTGATGATTGGATTTTTGATGGTATAGAATTTCACTATTGAATTCTCGTTGCAAGTATAGTTTTTAAACCAATCAATAATCCTTTCATACAAAAAGTTGTTTGTCACTAGTACAAACCCCTAAATTTATAAACCGAAGTATTGAACCTCGGGTCGTTCTCCCTAGGAATTACAATAAAGTGTCTTGTTATTGGTTATGAGTTATTTTTGGGGTTTTGATAAGAGGCATGAAAGATAAATAACAAGGAAGTAAACTAATAGCTAAAAAGGTCTTGGCAAGGGTTGGTGGTCAAGGATCTCTATCCTAATCACTAACCACAATATGAGAATTGGTAAGGATTAATCCCATTAAGTCATCCTCTAACTAGTAAAGGAAAGTCAAATGAGTTATATCAATCTTAGTCCATATGTCCTAACTCTCCACTAATTCAATTAGTGAGAACTAGAGTTGATGGCTCCCAATCATCAATTACTTGGACATGTAACTCAAGAGTTCCTAAGTTACCTTTCCAAGCCAAGAGCATAAAATTCTATTCTAAAATCCAACCAAGCATTTCATCAAATACTTGGAAGGCATAAAAGGAAAGCATATGAAATCTAAAACAAGAATGAAATCTAACAACAATTATTGTAATGAATTAACAACAACAATCAAAAGGAACACAATTATTATGAATTACCTCAAATTGAATTGAAAGAAAAGAGAAGAAACAAGAGTAGATCTACAACAAAGCATAAGAACGATATAAAGGAAATTACAACAAAAGAATGGAAGAATAATGAATGTAACAACAAAGAATTGAGAAGTAGAAGATGAAAGCATGAATTAAAACCTAGATCTAAGAACTAAGCATAATCCTAATCCTAATTCTAGAGAGAAGTGAGAGCTTCTCTCTCTAGAAACTACTTCTAACTAATCCTAATGTGTAAAAATGATTAAAAGTCCCTTTGCTCTTCAATCCTTGGCTTTAAATAGCATCTTTGGCGCCAAAGTTGGTTGGGATTGGGCCCCACAACTCCTGAGAATTCGCTGGACGTGAATTCACTTAAAAATCAAGTATCAGCATCGACGCGTATGCGCACAGCACGCGTACGCGTCCATGGGCCATTTCGCAAGGTGCGCGTAAGCGCCTGGTGCGCGCACGCGTCTATGGGCGAGTTCAACTCTTTGGCTTTTCATGATTTCTCCACTTTGCATGCTTTCCTCTTCACTCCTTTGATCCATTTCTAGCCTTTTCAATCTGAAATCACTAACAAATACATCAAGGCATCTAGTGGAATCAAAGGGAGATTAAAATCATCAAGTTAAAGGCCTAAAAAGCATGTTTTCACATCTAAGCACAAATAAGGAGACAATCACAAAATCATGCTAATTCATTGAATAAATGGGGGTAAAATGTGTTAAAATCTCCTAAAATCAATACAAGATAAACCCTACAAATGGGATCAACCTCCCCACACTTAAACCAAGCATGTCCTCATGCTTAAACTAAGAATGAAGTAAAGGGCATGACATTTATTCAATGGAACTAAACTATATGTAACCTATCTAAATGCAACTATCTAAATGAATGCAATTGTTTGGTCAAAATAAATCAATTTCCAAGAAGCATATATGCACAAGGGCTAAGGACTAGCAAGTCTAATCCACAATTAAATTGAGTTATTAAATATTTTTACAAACTTGCATGAAAGGAGATGATCATAGGTGGAAACATGTAATCGAGCAATCGAACCCTCACCGGATGTGTTTGCACTCTATTCGCTCAAGTGTTTAGGGTCGATTCACTCAATTATCCCCTAATCATGCTTTCCAAGATTTGTTCTTCTTCTAACAATCAACACATATTTCATGCATGCACACATCTATCATGAGGTCTTTTCTTTAGGTTGTAATTGGGTTAGGGTCAAGGTAGGATGCATATATGGTCAAGTGAGCTTGAACTTTGAATCTTTGATAAGCTTAAACTTTCCACCTAACCTATATAATAACCTATACAATTAAGTGCTAACCTAACTACCTATCCTTCTCACTTTTTCACATACTCATGCATTTTTTTTCTTGATCACAACACATATGCATTGACTTTTATTGAACTTTACTTTGGGACATTTTGTCCCCTTTTTATTTATTTCTTTTTTTTTCTTTTTTTCTTTCTTTTCCTTATTATTTTTCTTCTTCTTTTCTTTTTTTCTTTTGTTTTTCTCATTTTTTTATATATAAGAACATCAATGCATAAGGTTTTACATTTGATCCATACATGAGTATGCACCCAATTCCCAATATTTTCAATAACAATATAAAACTACCCTTTTATTCACCCAATGTCCCAAGATTCCCACACTTGAATGATACACACACTCTAGCCTAAGCTAATCAAAGATCCAAATAAGAACATTTATTTATTTTTCACTTTAGGGCTTGTAATGTGCTAAATTAAAGAATAAAGTGGGTTAATCGTAGGCTCAAATTTGCTAACAATGGAAGATAAAAGGTAAGGCCATTTGGGTAAGTGAGCTAATGAAACAATAGTCTCAATCATATAAATGCATGAATACACAAAATAATGGACATAAAGAATCAAACAAATCAAAGATGACAATCATAGAAAGAGAATAATTGCACACAAGAAGGAAAATAAGTGGTTATAAGATGTAACCACACCATTAGGCTCAAATCTCACTTACTTGTGTTCTTAGCTCAAAAACATGATCCGCAATATCAAGCAAGTTCTATGAAAAAGTTTCTCACTCAAATCAATTGAGGTGCCCTATAGATAATTTTCTCGAAAATCTCGAAAAATTTCATTATTTTGACTAAGCATATTATGTATATATATGCAAAATTAAGAAAACGCAACAAAAATCCTAAAAACCTAGAATGAAATGTAAAAGTGTTGGAATTAGAAACTTGTCACCCAAAATCGCCGATCAGTCGGACGACCTCCCCACACTTAAAAATTTGCACCGTCGTCGGTGCACTCAAAGATGAGTAAGGGGGTACGGCGACTCTCCGGATTGCTACCTTCAGCTGGTAGATCAATCGGCTGATGCGTATTATTTCTTCTTCTTTTGTTTTTGCTTGCGGTGCATCATTCATGAAAAAACAAAAATATAACACCATAAGATGAGAAGATATAAGAGCAAGGAAGCATATATTGTTGGAATGAGGTAAATCACTAGAATTGAGTGAGTGAATTAGTGTGACATGAATGTGTGTGAATTCTAAATTGCGCGGTTTAGAACGCATGTTAACATAAAAAGTGATGTCACAAAAGAAGTATACACCTCACTTATCCTAGTGTGCTTAAGATGCTTTAAGTGAACTTGTAAGGTGAAACAAGCATTGAAGAAGCATGAAAGCATTCAAGCTAAAAATATATGGATGCATATAATCATGAAACACAATGCATTAAGATAAATGCTCAACATCCAATATTAAGAGATTGCCTAATCAAAGAGTAGGGTTCAAATCACATGGTGGCCAAATCATGCAATTTAAAAAGATTAAACATGCTTGAAGGCATTTCTCATCACTTAGTATTCTTAAAAGGTAAGCATGAGAAACTCAAAACCAAGTAGCAAAATATAACCTCAAGAATAGAATCCAACAAAGATTATAAACATGATGATGTTAAGATAACATCCCTTTTTAATACTCAGCAGCAATTAATGGTAAACAAGAATAACAATCCAACACTTATAATGAAAAAGAGAAAATGAAATGAAAACTAACTAATCAACTAACTAAGCAACTAACTAACTAATTGGTTAACTAAAATAAATAGTTATCAATGGTGTTTGGGAGTGTTGGATGAGGGGTAGAAGAAGGGAAGAAGAAAGGAGGAGGAAAGAAATGGAAAGGGGAGAAGAAAAGAAACGTAGTGAAGGAAGGACATCCGTGCGTACGCACGCATGGCGCGCGCGCGCGGATGGTAGTGGAATGGGCACGACGCGTACGCGTATATGGCGCATCCGCGTTGATGGCTTATTTTGAGAGTGGCGCGTACGTGTCATGTGCGCGTACGCGCTAGTTGGTTTGTGCAAAAGGCACAGTACTAGCGCAGCTTAGGCACAACTCTCGGGTCAATGTATGGAGGAATGAAATTTTGCAATCCACGTGTACGCAAACATGGCGCGCGCGCGTGGATGGTCAAAAATGCTTGATGCACGCGTACGTGCGCAGTGCGCATACGCGTGGATGGTGCTCTATTTTTCAATTTTTTTCTATTTTTTTGCACCAATCCAAGCATTCCAAACCTCCAAACAGCTACCAAAACACCATAAAACCTTATATAACATACTAAACTACCAATTAGACTCAACAAACTCAACAAAATATGAAATTAAACTAATTCTATTAGTATGTACAAAAGAGAAAAAAATGAAAAGAATTTACCATGGTGGGGTGTCTCCCACCTAGCACTTTTGTTTATTGTCCTCAAGTTGGACTTATTGGGAGCTCCTCTCAAGGTGGCTTGTGCTTGAAGCTATCTTTGAACATCCACCAATGCTTGGTCCTCCATTGTGTCCCAAGATTCCTTATTTGTTGCACCTAGTGTTGATGGAGTTCTTCACAAGCTTGGGGCTCCCAAAATTGATTTTTCTTATGTGATCCGGGATCCCACACTTTATTTTGACACCCATCTTGAAGTTGATCATTATTATTCTATCCGGGTGGCATGACTTTAGAATTCTCATTTAAGCGACCAAACATCCTCCTAAACCCAAGCAATCTAGCTCTATACCAACCCTTACAATGCCAACCACTAACCATCTCCCTTTTACTCTTAAAGCCACAAATATATCTAAGTTGACCATCCATCTCTAGCAAACCATATTCAAGGGGAATGATAAAGTTTAAATATAAGCAATTTACCCACTTGAATGAAAGAATGGATGGTGGTGACTTGGGGAGAGGTGTCTCCAATATCCTTACAAACTCTACTCCCTTATATTCTTCCTTGGTTGCCTCCACCTCTTCACAAAATACTTCAACTTCAATCCTTTGTTCATCATTTTCATCTAACTCTTCTCCATCACTCAAGTCATATATGGGAGGAAGAGAGAAATCTACCTCCACATTGCTTTCTATCTCATTGGGAGAATGCTCTTCAAACTCAAAGGATTAACCACCAAGAAGATTGGATGCATGGTCTTCATCACCAAGGAAACTCAATTCTTGCTCCACTCCTTCCAAGACCTCATATAGAATATGCCTTGGAGATTGTGCACATTCCTCCTCAACATCAAATTCACTCTTTTTGGAGGGGTTCTCTTCAACTTTAGGTTCCCAAGGAGGTTCCGCATCTCCTAAGTCTTCAACCACTTCTTCCTCTTCTTCAATGATCATAGGCTCCTCCAATTGCTCTAAAATAAAATAACATTCCTCATTTTCCACCGGAGTTTCCAATCTCTCCTTCATGCTATGATTTTCAATTGACTCTCTACATGTGACCGTGGGAGTGCTTTAGGTGCTCAAATATTGGGAGACTAAAATGCTTACTACCTTAGTCAATGTAGCCACAAATTCGATTGTCTCCCTTTGCATTTCTCCTTGCCCTTGAAGTATAAGGCTAAGGGTTTCATCCTTTGAGGATTGGGGTGGATAGGAGGGTTCAATGTCTTAGAGAATGAGTTCATAATAGGAAGGTGGTTCTTCTTGGTAAGGATGTGGTGGTGTGTATTGAGATGGTTCTTTGGAGTAGTAATCTTGGAATGGTGGTTCCATGTAGGGCTTATATGGCTCAAAAGGTGGTTGGTATGGTGGATATGGATTGTGGTCATGTGAAGGTGTTTGGTGAAAAGAGGCTTGTGAGTGTGGTTGAGGTTCATGTTGAGGATATGATTCATAGGCATATGGTGGTAGTTCTTGAAAGTCATAAGAAGATTCACCGTAGCTATTGGATTGATATGCATCAAAAAATGGCTCTTCTTCATAGTGCATTGGTGGAGGTTGTTGCCATGAAAATTGATCATATGCATATGGCTCCTCCCACCTTTGGTCATCCCATCCTTGATGCATCTCTTCATTGTAATCTCCACTTCCTACAACATAGTTGTAATCAGACTCATAGCCAAAGTGAGAAGTCATGATGAAAAGAGAAAAAAAAATCAAAAGCTAATAGAAAACAAGAGAAACAAAATTCTACAACTAGCAAATAAAGCAAAAAGCAAGATATTCACACTATTCACATATGTACAATAACCAATAACATCACACCATTGCAACTCCCCGGCAACGGCACCATTTTGATGATTGGATTTTGATGGTATAGAATTTCACTATTGAATTCTCGTTGCAAGTATAGTTTCTAAACCAATCAATAATCCTTTCATACAAAAAGTTGTTTGTCACTAGTACAAACCCCTAAATTTATAAACCGAAGTATTGAACCTCGGGTCGTTCTCCCAGGAATTATAATAAAGTGTCTTGTTATTGGTTATGAGTTATTTTTGAGGTTTCGATAAGAGGCATGAAAGATAAATGACAAGGAAGTAAACTAATAGCTAAAAAGGCCTTGACAAGGGTTGGTGGTCAAGGATCTTTATCCTAATCACTAACCACAATATGAGAATTGGCAAAGATTAATCCCATTAAGTCATCCTCTAACTAGTAAAGGAAAGTCAAATGAGTTGTATCAATCCTAGTCCATAGGTCCTAACTCTCCACTAATTCAATTAGTGAGAACTAGAGTCAATGGCTCCCAATAATCAATTACTTGGACATTATTAACTCAAGAGTTCCTAAGTTACCTTTCCAAACCAAGAGCATAAAATTCTATTCTAAAATCCAACCAAGCATTTCATCAAACACCTGGAAGGCATAAAAGAAAAGCATATGAAATCTACAACAAAAATGAAATCTAACAACAATTATTGCAATGAATTAACAACAACAATCAAAAGGAACACAATTATTATGAATTAACTCAAATTGAATTGGAAGAAAAGAGAAGGAACAAGAGTAGATCTACAACAAAGCATAGGAACAACATAAAGGAAATTACAACAAAAGAATGGAAGAATGATGAATGTAACAACAAAGAATTGAAAAGTAGAAGAAGATGAAAGCATGAATTAAAACATAGATCTAAGAACTAAGCATAATCCTAATCCTAATTCTAGAGAGAAGTGAGAGCTTCTCTCTCTAGAAACTACTTCTAACTAATCCTAATGTGTAAAAATGATCAAAAGTCCCTTTGCTCTTCAATCTTTGGCTTTAAATAGCATCTTTGGCGCCAAAGTTGGTTGGGATTGGGCCCCACAACTCCTGAGAGTTCGCTGAGCGCGAATTCACTTAAAAATCAAGTATCAGCATCGACGCGTACGTGCACAGCACGCGTACGCGTCCATGGGCCATTTCGCAAGGTGCGCGTAAGCGCCTGCTGCGCGCGCGCATCCATGGGCGAGTTCAACTCTTTGGCTTTTCATGATTTCTCCACTTTGCATGCTTTCCTCTTCACTCCTTTGATCCATTCCTAGCCTTTTCAATCTGAAATCACTAACAAACACATCAAGACATCTAGTAGAATCAAAGGGAGATTAAAATCATCAAGTTAAAAGTCTAAAAAGCATGTTTTCACATCTAAGCACAAATAAGGAGACAATCACAAAATCATGTTAATTCATTGAATAAATGTGGGTAAAAGGTGTTAAAATCTCCTAAAATCAATACAAGATAAACCCTACAAATGGAGTTTATCAGATATTCTATATTTATTAGAATCCATCAATGCTCTTCTTTTATATTAGCCTTTGATTTTTATCTAATAAGATCTAATGGTCTATATAAATGTGGCTCATTCAATAAGCACATAATTGTTGAGCTTGTTTTAGCCATACCCTTAAAATGTCCTAAATTAACTAAAATATTGCGCTTATTTTAATAATATTACTTTATAAATTTGATTTTAATATATTGCTAATACAAAAAATGTATACATATATCTTATTATGTATTGTTATATTTAAAAACATTATTATTTGTAAAACCATTATAAAAATAGTTATTCAAAAAAAATACGTAATTGAACAATTATGTAAATAATTTATCCATCAAAATAAATACTATTTTAGTTCTCTTCTTATCCTTAGCTATTGTATAATTATTTTTATGCAAATTTTAACATGCAAATTTATAAGTCTTAAAATAAACATATATAATAACTATTATAATATATATAAAAGGTATATCAAGGAAAATATAGTAATAATTAGAAATAATATTGAAATATTATTTAATCTCGTTTTATATATGTAGTAATTTATTAATTAATGACAATCTTTTAAAATTTAAATAGAACTCAAATATATAATAAATTAGTTTTTTATCTGTCAGATTAAAGAATACCGTGAACAATAATAAAAAAAAATAGAATTAGAATGAATTATAACTATATTTCCTTAGAATTGCTAAAATTATACGAAATGCCAAACTTACTAAAAAGAAATCATACCTGTCCGATTTTAAATTACAAATCCAAACAAGATTTAACCTTTTTATTTCCATCAATTAGAGTATTTATGTCATGTATCGATTTAGTTTTTGAAATTTTAATTGCACTATTATTGTTTTTAAGATTGATCTCTATGTACTATAACGGTCCCTCAAGCGCTTTTCAATAGTGACTCGACAAACGGAATGATGAATTGACATTCTACGCTGAATACTGGTAAAACGACGTTGTTTGCTTTTGACGCCCAATGAAAGAAGATGCGATGTTTTATGTTGGCATCTAAAACAATTTTCGAATATATCAAAACGATGTTGCATTTGTTTTTATTGGGTGCTAAAAGCAAATGGTATTATTCAACCAAAGTTCAATGTGGCATTAGAGTGTTTTGCCTCACATTGTTTGCTAAGTCATTGCCAGAAAGGAGTTTAGGACTACTACGGTGTCTGGAGATTAATTTTAGGGATTATAATAGTGTAATTAAAATTTCAAAAGGCCAAATTGGTGCATGGTGTTAATATCAGGGAGTATTTTGGGATTTTGTTGAAGAAGTATGATATTTCAAAAAGTTTATTTCAGGATAATAACTCAAAAATAAATATTACATATTTTTGTTGTTATAGTATGCACCATGTGTAACGCTTATTTATAGGCCAAATATACAATTTAATTATAACTATTAAATCTATAACACTTAAACTATCAAAACTTACGCTTCCGGCTGCGTGATTCTGATAGTTCTGATGTTACGACGACTTTGAAAGTATTTAATACTAAAATATGAACTTGTTTAAAACTCATACCGAATTTTTCAAAAACATACATTCATACTTACAATATAAGTTACAATACTCACAGGAAAATATATATATATATATATATATATATATATATATATATTAATTTACAAGCATCTCATATCAAAATCTTATCCCTCTTACAAAACTTGCAAAGTTAAAGGCGAGGGAAACATAAGTACTAAACAATACAGAAATATCGTCTAACAGAAAAGAAACAAGCTCTTCCAAACTTCGTCGTCCGCAACCTGAAAAAGAAAAGACCTGTAGGGGAGTGAGAACATCATCCTCGAAAGGGTTCTCACTATAGGGTTGCAGAATTACTATAATAGGATACGCGAGATAAAATCGTTACAGTGATTAATAACCACCTTATGCATCTTTTCAAAAGCAAGGGCTGACTATATAAAAAAATTTTGAAATCTTTTTTGAAAGAGAAAACTGTTCATTTTCTAAAAATTCAAAAGCCTTTCGAAAGGTTTGTCTATGCTGAACCATATTAGTTTTTCATACTTTTCTAAACCAGAAACACAATACCAAAGCCAACCATCGGCCTATCTCATAATCAACCACGGCCCTAAGCCCAAACAATCCAAACGCAGCCAATCTACCATAATCCAACAGATTTTCAGTCGCAAACACAAGTAGGAGGCTCAAGCACAAACAAGCAGTTACATCAAGTAGAGAAATTAGCAATTAGACACAATTAATCACATAGAAAAACGAAGTACAATATGCACACCCAAACAATGTCACATAGATGCAAATGATGAATGCCTATCCTAGTGGTTGATGAGTCTCATTTGTCGGTTATAAAGCCAACCCGACAAGTCTTGGTAGCTAACCATTGGACTGTCCCTCTGTCGTGCATCCCCAACTCAAGCTATTCACAATCATAATCATAATTCACATCCAACACCCTCACTGGTGTATATTCACGGGGGCGAGATCATCCGGAACTTTCACAGTGTCCGGCCACACTTACGACATAGGGTCAACAGAGTATCGAGTCTCCACTTGGAGCACGTGGTGGCTAGCAACTGCTTTCACCCAGGAAAACTCGTATCTCAGATAGGTGAAGTGCAACAATCACTTTATCAAATCAATAATCATATACAGCCATAATTCATTATCATAACAGCCATTCCGGCTCATAACATAATAGCACTTCTACCATCCAACATCATCAAACATATAATCATCATTCAAGCCGTAAATCGCTTTTTTCTCAAATCACTTTACTTTGAAATCGAAATCAATTCTTTTCAGCCTTGACTTTAAAAACCATATTTCTCAAATCACTTCTAGCTTATAAGCCATCTTTCTCAAAAGAAATTTTCTCTTTCAAAACTAGCCACAATTCCGCAACATCCTTCTAAAATTTCCAAATGATTCAACAACTAGGCCAAATTAAAAATCTCTTCTGAAAGATTCAAAAATCAGTCATCCAAAAACAGAATTTGGTAATAGAAATTTCTCAGTAGAGTCTCAAGACTTTAGGGAAGGACAACTTATCTCAATTTCTTAAAATTATTGATCCTTGGTTTAAGTAAATAGAAACAGAATTTATTATAAAACCGAATCATATAAAGTCACAAATCCCAACCAAATCTTAAACCAATTCACTTGAAATGGAGCCAACCCATTTAAATCAAAACCACTTACAGGTTCCTTCTTAAAACCAATTCTCTGACTTCTTCCAAAATGTCACACTCAATTGTTCAATAAAAAATCCAATTTCCTTTAAAATCAATACAAGCTCCTCTGAACAAAATCCTTAAATCTAACTAAAAGCATAAGCCCTTTTTATATTTAAAATTAATATTAGAATATAATTCTTTTCTTCCGTGATTCAAAATGGTAAAGTAATTCCTTTCTAAATAATTCGAACTCAAGACATATAGTTTTTCTTAAATAAATTAAACTCGAAAATATAACTATTTTCTTAAGAAATCAAATAATACAATTTCTCAAATCCAAGCCTTTCTAAATAACTTTTCAAACAAAGTCTAAGATTTTTATAGAAATTTCGGCAGCACCTCCCATAAAACTTGGACTTTGCCACCCTTTTCGGTCCCAACCAAACCATTCCACAATCCTTTTCAATGGTCCAAAACCAAAAATCAGTTCGAAGCAAGCTAAATCCAACATTCACCTCATTTTCATATCTCAAGGAAACCGTCTCAAGATCAAATCATTATCAAGTGACAAAACTCAGTTCCAAAATTTTAAAGAAACAGTTCAACAGCAATCTATTTATCAAAACCAAACAATAATACAATCAAACATATAATAATATTCATCCAAAATAGCCAGACAATACATAAGACTTGTACAATCACTAAACAGTATATTTTCCACATCGATATCCATTTATAACAACTCCAAATTATAAAATTGAGATTTTTGAAAAGCCCCTACATCGACAAATTGAAACCATACCCAAACGCCTCACCAAGTTCCTTTCGCCTCAACCCGAACGAATGGTAACCAAAACCTCGGCTCCGCTTGCTCTCTCAAAGGCGGAAATAGCTTCAAGCACCACAAGCAAACTCAGATTCTAACTCCTAAAACCATTAACATCACAAATACTTTATTACACGGAACAGAACACTAACGCAGGGCTTTCGAAACAGAAAAACTTACTGAAGTAGCGAAACGAAACAGCGGCGGGCTCTGAAATAGTTTAGCAGCGACGACTGGACTCCAGCAATGGTGAATGAAACCCACATACAGAGACGATAAAGTTCCCTGAATCTTAAACGAATGAAAACCAAACTCGAAACCCTTACCGGCAAAGGATTTCAGTGGCAGCAGCAGCAACCTCAGCGCCAAACTACTCGTAGCAACAACAACAGCTCTACCCGCGACATGCAATAACCTGAACTCATCCTTACGTTATCAAAACCTCAGGATTTCTACCCAATCATAACAAAATACAGATTTTCAAGGATTCCGGAATGTAAATGCTTATCGCAACGAGAAATAAGAACGGAGCAGCTTAGGATAGGCCCATCCCATCTCTCCTTCTATTCACAGGCTACCTCCCTCCCAGCTCGTCACAACGGTGATGGCAGACTTGGTTTAACGGTGGCTGGGCAGCGGCTTGAATGGCACCCAGGAGCTGGCAGCAGCGGTGACATTAACCAAGCACCAGCACCTCCCTCTCGCACATCCTCTTCCCTCCATCAACCGACGACGGCAACAGGAGGCACGGCGATGCCTTCCCTTTCTCAGCGGACCAGAGCAGCAGAAGCGGAGGGGGTTCATCTTGCTTATCTCTTGCTACTGGCATGAACAACGACTACATAGGCTTCGGCAACAGCTCCATCATCGACAATGACGGCGACCTCAACTGATGATAGCGACGGCGTTGCGGCTTGACGACAGTGGAAACAACGCCTCCTTCTTTATCGCGGTTTCCCTCTCAACGCCTCTCTCTCTCTCTCTCACCTCTAGGCTTCCTCCTCTGCGACAATAATGGCGGCGACGACATGCCTCCTCACACGCGGCAATTCAGCGGCAGCTTCATGGGTTGGCGGCGACGCGGTTAGGTCGCAGCAGCAGCGTGGTGACGGTATACAGAATTATAAGAACTCAGGGTGTAGATAAATTTATGAGAATACGGTATGCAAACAAAATTGCAAAAATTTAGGATGCAAATGAAGCGGTAGAAATTTAATATGCAGATAAAATTATAGAAATTTGGAGTGCAAATATAACTACAAAGAGCAGGCCAAAATGTGTAAAGTTAGTGCTGTCGATGACAAAATAAGTGTTGAAAATGTGATAAATTTAGAACAAATAATAGGACATAAAATCTATGCTAGGAACAAAATTGTAGAAAATAGACATAAAAAGGAACCAAGACGGATAAAGAATAAAATAATAGTGATAGCGATATATCATGATCACAACATCCAACGATAACTAAAAAGAAGCAACAAAAATATGAGCAAAATTTGTTTTCAACAGAGAGTTTAAGACAATAATCTCAAAAGGTTCAAATAAGATATGAGATTGTTATATCATATTAGAAATTTTTATAATTATTTAAGAATAAATATCTAATATTTTTGTCATATATGTACAATGAGGCCAAAGAGACAATGTCTAATCATAAATAACCAAGTTAACCTAATATCAAACTAAATAAATATAAAATCAATATAAAATATACTTAGATACTATATTAATATATAATATTTTGAATATATTCTATTATTATTATTATTATTATTATTATTATTATTATTATTATTATTATTATTATTATTATTATTATCCTAAATTGGATATTTCTATTTAGGAGTTAAATACTTACAATTTGCTACAAGAGCATTAAAAGTTTTAGTTTATTTTTATAATTATTTTTTAATACTTAAATGAATAAAAATTTTAGAATATAATTTGAAATGAAATGATAGTGAGTGTAATATAAGATATGAGTGGTATGGGAGATGTAACACCTCATTACCCTAAACCTTACCTCTAGCCGTAAAGCAGATGATAATAAAGTGCTACGACAGTTCTAAAGTTTATAATATATAATATATATATCCAAGAATTCATATAACTAGAAGCCCGATGAAGTAGTAAACTCAAAGTTTCTTAAAGCGGAATTACGAAACGCGAAGCGTTCACACACGATAACTAAATGCATAGGCATAGACGAACAAAACATAATATATATAATTTATAAAGAAATTATTTTTAACTGGATTTTTATTACAAGTCTTCTTGATAAGCCTCAAACATTTTATAGTTACAACTTTGAAGTAGCAGTGAGAACTGTTAATACGTTGGTCAGCCCAAATCGTAATCCCGGTTGTAAGTCCTAGAAAGGCAGTGAATCTGTTGGTTAACGAGGGTGGTCCCGTAGCTCACAAAGTTCTAACCATAAAATGGCTAGTTTATTGAGAACGATGAGTCGTTTAAATCTAGGAAAAAATAATTCCTTAGTAATAAAAACAGATAATGATGAAGCCTCCACCTCTGAAACTAAAAATGAATTAGAAATAGCCAAATTAGAAGAAAGTTTTCATAATTGGAATATACCTATAGTAGAAAAAGATAAAATATGTAAAAAGAGAAACTTCTGGGAAGGAAGAAATTATGAAATCCACATGTTAGAATATTGTAAACCAGGAACGAGTAGTAATAAAATTATCACCATCTTAGAAGAAGATAAATTGAAAGAACATAGCAGTAAAGGATATAACTTCATCCATATAGGATTAATACAAGTAGCCATAAAGCCTAATTTTAGAATAGGAATTAATCTGCCTATATTATTAACCTTAAGAGATACCAGATTAAAAAATTTTAGTGATTCATTAATAGGAATATTAGAAAGTAACTGTCATGATGGACCAGTTTTTTTTTAATTGTTACCCAAATTATGCTATGAATATAAAAAATGAATACACCTGGCAAGCCTTAAAATTGCAAGTAACATCTGATGAGACCATTATAAATGAGAAATATGATCCATTCGAAATAATCTATAGGATATATTATAAAATTACTAAAGTTGATTATGACTTTAGAGCATTAAGACAATTCTCAAAAGATGAAACAATAATTATGCATGCAAATCTAAAAAGATCTAATATACAAACACCTAGAAGATTAAGACATGAAGAATTAAAAAGTGGTATGCCTGAAGAATAGATAATACCTGATGGTATTGAAGAACCACAAATACAAAATACTAGAATAAGGGAAATAATAAGAGAAGGACCTGATATTAGAATTAGGATGAATAGATCCCAATCATTAAGAATTTCTGATAATGTTGAAACTATTAGTCATAAAAATTCTATAGATAACTCATCAATAGGAAATATTGATGATATTGTAGGAATTGACAACAGAAGGCCACATATAGCCACTGTTGTATATAAATCACCTTCAGAATTTGATCCAAGAAAATCACAAGTTTTATCAGTAATTATAAAGGAAGAACCATTTGAGATTGATAAAGAGTGGATAAGACAAGATTTTAATACTGATTATAATAAATCACTAAGAGATTGGTATTTTACCAACCATTCAGAAAATGAAGTTATTAGACTAAGAGAACTATTCTATGATTTTATGAAAGAAAATAGAATTAGCTTATACTTCTTTGACTGGTACGTTAATTATTACTCCAAACCCGATAAGAAATTATGTCCTTTAACAAAGCCAACTGTTGTTTGGAAAACAAGCTCAGGATCAGTAATAGAATCTGAATATCCCCCTAAAGAAACTATTAAAATACCAATTGGAAAAGACTTAGAAGTTGAAGCAACACCCTATAAAGATAGCAATGCAGATGGAAATATAAAAAAAAAGAGATATTAAGAAATTACATCAGCAATTAAACTTTACTAATACCATGTTAGATATAATGAAAAATCAGTTAGGAAGAATGAAAAATATGGAAAAAGTTATTAAGGTAGAAAAACCCATAGAAAAACCTATATATAAATTACAAAGTTTAGATAATATTAGCTTAAAATCTAAAGTAGAAACAGAAGTTGAAGAACTAAAAGAAAAACTTAGAAGTATTAGTCTAGGAAAATTAACAAAATACATTGCAAAAGGAAGAAGAATTAGAACTAAATAAAATATCCTATAAAAGAGATTATCCTAAAGCCAGAAATTATTATCCTAGACCATCACCAGTAGATGTAGGCCTAGAAGAACGAACACAATTAGTACAAAATAGTTTGTCAGGATCAGACTTAGTAGAATGGAATATAGATGGATTAAGTGAACAAGCCATTTTAGATCAAATGTGTAATATGACTATGGCTGCAACTGCCTATAAGATGAGAAAAGCCTCTGATAAAGAAGTAGCAATTATGATAACCCAAGGATTTACAGGACAATTAAAAGGTTGGTGGGATAATTTTCTCAGCCTCCAAGAAAAAGAATTAATTATTAATAGTATTAAACAAGAAGATCAGTCACCAGACGCTACATCCACGTTAATATATACCATTATTAAAAATTTTGTAGGAGATCTCAGTATTTTTAAAGATAGAATATATACTCAATTAATGAATTTAAGATGTCCAACTATGTCTTATTATAGATGGTATAAAGATGTTTTTATGTCAAAAGTTATGATAAGAGATGATGCACATGCGCCTTTCTGGAAAGAAAAATTCGTAGCAGCCTTACCAAAATTATTCTCTGAAAAAGTATTACAAAAACTACAAACACAGTTTGGGACCCAGATTCCCTATAATTCATTAACCTTTGGACAATTGCATAATATAATAGTATAAACAGGTATAGAAGTATGCACAGATACCAAGATACAACAGAAAATAAAACAAGAAAGTATCACGGGAAAAAGAGAGCTAGGCACTTTCTGCTACCAATATGGAATAACTCCTGAAAAAGCACCTAGTGGACAGCATAAAGTTAAAAAAAATTTTTTATAAAAAACCTAAATATAATATAGACAAACCCCTTTATTATGAAAAGAAATATCATAAAAAATTACATAAAACCCCTAAAGGGAAACCTAAATTTTCGAATACGAAAAAACAAATAACATGTTGGAAATGTAAAAAACAAGGACATTATGCTAATAAGCGTACGACAGAACAAAAAATAAATAAAATAGAAAATAAAGAAATTAAGCATGCTTTGACATCTATACTAATCAATTCAGAGTCAGAAGAAGAATCAAGTTATGAGGCTTCTTCTGAAACTGAAGACTATTTTATACAACAATTAGACTTTATGTCAGAAGAAGAGAGCTCAGGAGGAAATAGTGGAAAGGAGGAACAGGATAATAATAATTGTTTAGGAATAGGATTATGTAACTGTAGAAACTGTGAAAAAACTGTAAATATTTTAACTAAAGAACAAACTTCTACACTAGTTAAAATAATTGACAAGTTAGAAGATACACCATTAAGGGATGAGTTTATAAGACAACTAGCTGAATTAGTTAAAAAAGAAGAAGAAAGTAAGCAAGAAATAAGACCAATAGAAATAAAAGAAATTTATAATCGTTTTAAAAACCCACAAGAAGAAGTTTCCCTTAATTGAAGTTATAGCTCCAGGATACACAAGGTAATAATTAAAGTAAACAAGATATATATAAGTATGATATACAAAAGAGGACTAGTCACAGTCTGCGGAGTTTAGGCCAGCTAGTCAAACTGAATACAATAGAGTTTTGAAGTTTAAAATAACAACAACTTATCTTTCAAGGTTTTCAGAAATAAAGCCTCTAAGGCAACAAAGTTAAATACACAAAAGATGAGAGAACTACAACATAATAATCAAAATACAAAAAGATAGCAAAAGATCCTCTGCTCTGTCACCATCCTGCAAGTCACCGAGGTGGGTTATGACCTGCATCTGAAAAGCAACAACAACATATGGTACGAGAACCCGAGATTCTCAGTATGGTAACAGTGCCCAATATGTAAGATGTAAGGTTTCGAGATGCCGAAGGCAATCCTAGAACTTCACACCAAACAGATATTCAAGCTTAACAAAATAAATAACTTAAACTATAAACCATAAATATGTTATCTAAACTTAGGAGATTTCTAACTAATACTAATCACACATATGTATTCCACAGCCTTCGTCAACCTAACCTCCGTGCGATCTCTATTGCCACCGCCTCCTAATCCTCCTTAACGCCAGACAATCACAAGTATATACAAGTAAATAACACACAGGTAATATTCATGTATAGCAAGTAAACAATTAACATTTAGGCATGTTATTCAAATAGGCATAACTCAAGTAATCAGAGCAAGCAAGCATGTAGAAGATGCATATGATAAATGTCTGTTCTATTGGCTCGTGATATCACTTGTCGGTCCATAAATGCCAACCCGACACATCCTTTCGGATGTCGCCTTCCCTGCCACGCCAGGGATATAGTGCCCTGCACACTCATGCAGTAGAGAATCTACTACAGTAGGGATATAGTGCCCTGCGCATTCCTGCGATAGAAGATCTGCCACGCCAGGGATATTATGCCCTACACACTCATGCGGCAGAAAATGTTATCAATCATAATTTCATCTTAGGGATATAGTGCCCTACACACTGTCATTCCATATCCGACAAGTTCACCATCTTTTCATCTCCATCTATTCTCAACCTTCAAGCCTCAGAATCCCAAGGAAATAGTATCCTGCACACTCTTACAGCAGAGAATCTGCTATGCCAGGGATATAGTACCCTGCATATTCTTGCAGGAGAGAATCTATTATGCCAGGGATATAATGTCTTACACACTCTTATTCTCCAACGGATTCATTGTCCTTTTCTAGGTTCTCAAGTTCCAATCTCATCATTACCATCATCAATCCTCAAGTTCCTCAAATACGACATAATTATTCCATATCTCAAAGTCTCGTCAAAGAAATATCTCACCACACCACATTCACTAATCTCGTCCACAAACCTTCCAAAGCCTAAGTCATCGGCTCTAAACTCATATCAAAGAAAATTACCATTTCAAATTAACTATCCCTTCTTGACTAGTCATAGAGTCTAATTACTAGCCACAAGTTTTAAGGAAAAGTTATGGAAGTTTGGAAAGCTAGAGAACCTTTAAAAGTGAAGAAAAATCATTTCTTCAGCAAAACAGGGTATATGCATACGCATGTCCAAGTATGCGTGCGCACACTTCAGTTTTGGACCATCATGCGTACACATACTATAAGTTTGCGTACACATGGGTGCTGGACAGAAACCATCACCCGCGTATGGCGCAGGAGATTGCGTACGCATACCTACTTTTGGCCCATCTCACATACGCATACATAGGGCGGCGTACGCATGAGAGCCTAGCAGAGACGCATGCCTGCGTATGGGGGTGCTCGCGTACGCATGCCATCCAAGAATTGCAAAATTCTGTAAAGTTACAGAAATCAGTTTTAAACACCAAACTTTAAATGTTCATAACTTCCTCTACAAAAGTCAATTTTCATCAAACTCTATACCAATTTAAAGATCTTCAAATGAAATTTAATTTAAGACAAATTTTAACCAATTTCAAAAACAGAGGCTCAAGTTATGATCCGTCAAAGTTTACCAAAAACTGATTTTTACCAAATTCAACAAAATTCTCTAATTTCCAATACTTCAAATCCAAACCAAAACAAATACACCTAAAACCAAAACAAAGCCTCATACCAATATTTCTCAACCATCTCCCATCATTCACTATTAAAACCATTTAACCCTCACTAACTTACTTAGATTTTTATCAACCTCCTCGCTTCCTCAACTCAATCAAAATCAAAGCTCACCATCACCACCAATTGTTAACAATACCAACCACAATATTCTATACTCATTATCATTATTAAGATTCATAATCAAACATAAACAATCACCATCTCAATCCATCGAAATCATCGCAAACATCAATAATCATCAAATATTATTAACACCAATAATCTCCAACAATCACCATTACCCACAAAAATCAATAACCACCAACAATTAACATCAATCCATCATTATATTAGAATCCACCACAATCATACCTCAACATATATATTTTTCTCAATCTTCATCATCATGCATATACCACAAACATAGGTCAAACAACCACATATCCAATTCAATCCTATCCTATGGTTCACTAGCTTAAGTTTCCAGAAACATTATATATTACATAAAAAAATCAAAACCATACCTTCGTCGATTCCTAATATGTGCAAACACCCAAAGCTTGATTCAAACAAGATCAACAAGCCTCAAGCACCAACACCACTTCCAAAATCCACCAACTATCAAGCTATACACATATAACATACCAAGAATCAATACTATGGCAAACTAAAATATCAAACGACAAGAGTTTGGAGAGATTTACCTTACTCAATAATATTAGGGGCAAAACCCAACAATATTCCAATGCTAGATCACCCCTAAATAACCAAAATCACACAATCTACTCAAAAATTATAACAAAAAATACACAAAAGCTAGGGCAGGAAAATGGAGAATGAGACATGAGTTCTTACCAGAAAACTTTGTTAGAAATGCAGAGCTCGACAAGAGCTTCACATGGCTGCAAACGGCTCGTCAATCGGAGTTTCGAATCAAAAGTTATGGAACTTTGAAGGAGGAGGTGAATAGTAAAACCCCAATCACCCGTCTTCTCTCATCTCACTGCCCGTCTCTCTCTTGTTTCTAAAAAATGTGGCCAAATGGTCTCATAACTCACTTATATATGTTGGGCCTTGGGCACGGTTTGGGTCCGGTACCCGTTAGCATTCTTAGCCCGTTTGGCCCACTTTTGGCCAAAACCCTTAAGATTAGCGACCGATTTTCAATTCTAAATTATTTTTGTCCTTTCAAACCAAATAAATTCAATTTTCAAAATCTTATTTTTCTCAATACACAGTACTAGACAGACTAAAGTCGGTATGTATTTTTACAAAAAATTTTCATAAAAGATATATTTTTCTACTCAGAAAAATTCACTGAATTCAAATTTTACCTTTATATTTTAAGAAGAACACTTCTATATTTTTAAACCTATTCCGGACAATTAAATTATTATTTTATTAAAATAGTTTTACGTAAAAACTCCGATTCTTACAGGAGATGTATATGAATATGACATAATTGTTTTTCACAAAATGCGAAAAGATAGACTTGTTACATCAAACCTTTTTGCATATTGTGAGAAGCGACAAAATAAATGTACTAAGAATTCATCTAAGTACATTGTGAAATTTTTTCTTTTTAAAAAAAGAAGCTTCTCACAAGATGCTAAAAGTTCAATCCCATATTTTCAGATTTCGTTCATAAATCCTATTTTGGAGCATTATACAAAAACAAATCTTATCATAAAAAAATCTTAGAACCATTTGAAGAATACTCAAAATATTATATCATCACATTAACATAAACGGATATACAGAAAAAAACTATAATGTTCCTTCCACTTTTCATTTCATTTTCATATATGTATTTTCTAACTTTTGCTTATGTTGTAACCTTTTACTTCAAAATTTTGTAAAGTTAATATATCTATCTATATTTTAATATTACTATTTTTCCTTTCTTATTCTTGAATTTCTATTTATATACTCTTTAGGTTATCAAGCCACAATGTTTGATAGTCGATCAACGTCAATGACAAATTGTAAAAAAATAAGCTAAACACCTTTCACTTCTCATAAACTAGAAATCATGAGGAAAAAAACAAGATGAGATATAGCACCTAGCAACATCCTAACCATAACCACTTCATTGTCATGGAAGTTGCAACAACTAACACTACTAGAATTTGGACATATACTAACACTTTTTATCTAATATTTTTTAAAATGTTAGCTATACTAATAAAATTATACTTTTAGTAACATTTGTGAAATAAATGTTAAAAAATATATATTTTTTTAAAAGAAAGAAGAAAAACTAGATCTAAATGTTACCAAATGTGTAAACATGTGAAAATTATACTAGGACATTATTTTTTAATCTCTTTCACGTTCTTCACAACGGAGAAAATCACTTCCAAGTTCCATCGCATCTCCTTCCTCTGCATTTCATCTTCTTCCTCGATCTCAATCGCAATCTGAATCGTTCTCCAGATTCGGATTCTCCTCTCAATTTTGGTAAGCATTTTCTCTCTTCTTTAACTTTTTTCTATTCACCCAGTTCTTCAATTTCTCATCTCTTACTGATTTTGATCCAGATTTGAATCATGCATATGTAATTTCTTGTCTTTGGTTCATCCTCTCGTTGCTTGCACTGTCGTTGCGCCGTCGTCTTCTCACCGGTTCCATCGTTTGCTCATCCGACGGCTTGGTGAGTTCCAGTTCTCTTGTTCAGTTATCTTCTTGCTCCTTTAATCCTCTTTAATATTTACTTAATAATTAATCTGTAATTAATTTAACCTATAGTTAATAGTTATTTTAGGTTTTTAATTGGTTATTTAGAAGTTATGTTTTGAATTTAGGTTTTTATTAAGTTATTTTTTTGAATTTAGGTATAAATGAGTTTAATTACAGTATTTTTTAATTATTATTGTTATTGAAAGTTGAAAACTACCAATGTAATTTTTGTATTTTCCTTTTTTCAATTATATTATATATACCATAAGCTGTCCTCTTTCTCTGTTGTGATACTATTGTCTTTTTGTAAAGAAACGAAAAGTATCAGTGTTTGCCTTTGAGAATTCATAACATTTTATGTGAAGTCAATCTAAATTATGTTGTATTGTATCTTCAGAACTGAAAGAATATTTTGTTGGTTCATAGCTATCATACAGCAAACGGTCTCCTTATTTACTAAAACTGAAAGTGATGGAAATTGTGAATTGATAATATGTTCTCTTGGAAAAAGTTTAGTTCTTGAATCTGTTTTTGTCCTACTGCAATAGGTACTTGGAACTGATGAATTAAATGTGTATGTGAACAAGTACCACATAAAGTTGGACCCAAATCTAGCCGCACTCTAATTTTAAAGAATATGGCCTAGAACCGGGCCAACGGGCCAAACCGGTCAAACCGAACCCATGGCTCATCATATAAAACCCAATAATTCAACTTTCTTTTTTTCCATACCACCAAAACACGTTGAAAGCTTAAGGGGAGGAGAAAACAAAAACTCCAAACCCTAACCTCACCTTCAATCTCATATAACTTCCAATTCGGAGCTCCGATTGCTGCACCATTTGTAGCAACGCGTCTACCACGTCGAGCTTTACAAAGCTCGCTAATCAATTTGATAAGAAAACTTCAATATCACTCCTAGAATCTCTTTCTCCCAATTTTTGAAAACTTGGATAATTGGTTATTGAAATTTGATATTTTAGTGTTTAGGATCAAGCTAGCTTGAAGAAATTAGTGAGTTTTGCTCAATTCAGGCATGAGTAAGGTAAGGACTCTCAAAACCTTGTGAAATATTGGAATATGTGAGTTTAGGTATTGAAATTTTGTATATGGATGTAATAATATGTATTAGGTAGTGTATATGTGAACTTGGAACACATTTGAGGATATTGAAAGCTTGGATTGAGCTTAGGTGCTGAAATCTTGGTGGTGAAGGCTTGAGATTGTGCTATTTGAGGTGTCTTTGGCTTAGGGAGGAATCAGCCAAGGTATGATTATAGTTTCTCATAGATAATATATAATGTTTCATGAAAACGTAGGCTGGACGACCTAGGATAAGTTGAATTATGTGTTTTGTGCATATTTAGTGGTTTAGTTGATGTGATATATATTGAATTGATGAGGTATGGTTGGCTTGATGGTTAATGATATGGATATGATTGATGTTGGTGAAATGATGAGAATTGATGAATGATTATGATTTATGCTATGGTTTGTTGATGAATTGTGTTGTTGTTAACTATTAATTGAAAAAGTTGAGCATTAGAAGATGGTGGAAGGGAAAAATAGTTAGGTGATTACTTTGAGTGTATTTGGAGTTGTTTTAAGGTCTGAAATTTGGTTTTGAAATCGAGAATTTGGAAAAATATAGATTTGGACGCTTTTGTTAAAAGTAGATTTTTACCAAACTTCAACGAACCATAACTTGATCCTCACATTTTGGATTTTAATAAGTTTCAAAATAAAGATAATTTCAAGAGCTTTAAAATGGTATAAATTTTGTGGAAATCGAAATTTTGTAGAGGAAGTTATGGTCGTCAGAAGTTAAGAGCCAAAAGCTGAATTTTACATAAGTTGCAGAAAACCAAGTTTTCTGGTGTGTGTGCGTATGCACACTAGTATGTGCATGCACAGGCCAGGGAGTGTGTTTTGGCTCATGCGTACACACGAGGGGGTGTGCGTACGCATACCCTGAGGTTTTGGCAACTGTGCGTATGCACACTATGATGCGTACGCACAAGCGTGGGAAGGCTTGCTGTTGCATGCATACGCACACTTTAACAAATTTGGGTAGTGTGTGCTCATGCACACTACCCTGTTTTGCACAAAAACTCTATTTTTCAATGTTTGATCTTTTCGGCAAACCTATAACCCTCTAAAACGACTGTTTGGATAAAAATATATCATTTTTGAACCATCACCCATTCCTCTGACTTTCTGAAACTCTGTTTAAAGTTTATTAGTGAGTTTTTGAGTTATGAAGTAAGGATTAGTGAGTGGGAGAAGATAGAATTTGTATCGGAGAAGTTGGAGAAGGGGATATTTGATTTGATGAAATCATGAAAGTAATGAATGAGGCAACTTTAAGAATAATGCAATATTGAGGAATGATGAATGATAATTGATGATTGATTTAAGATCAAATGAATTATGTGGCTTATTGCATTTCTTTTATCTGAGATACGAGTTTTTCTGGGTAAATGTAGTGGCTTGCCACCACTTGCTCTAGGTTGAGACTTGATACTCTATTGACCTTACATTGCAATATGTGGCTAGAAACTTTAACTCCCCAGAAATTCTCCCAATGAGCTGAATTTGATAAATGATTGAGAAAAAGCTATGCATAGACTCTTGGGGATGCACGCACGAGAGACTGTCCAGGGTTAGCTACTGGACATGTCGGGTTTGGCTTGATAACTAACAGATGAGACTCATCAGCCATAGGGCAGGCATACATCATATTGCATATGTTTGTTTTGTTTGATGGTGCATTATTTGTGATCACTATGCTTATTTGCTATACTTGCTACCTACTGTATCTGAATCCTGCTTGTGCTTTCTATGTTTGTGTACCTGAGATGCCCCTTGTCTGGCGAAGGAATGACGAGGGCTCTTCCACCAAAATTTTGGAGGATTGGAGGAAAGGGAAAAGCGAGGGATCAAGTTAGGATTGAGTTAGAATTTTAAGAACATTAGAAAACTTATCTTACTTATGCCTTTCGATTATACTTTTAAGTTTTAAATCTGAGTGTTGGAGTTCTAGGATTGCCTATGACTTTTTCGAGACCTTATATATTATGCATGCTGACACCATTACCATGCTGAGAATTCCTGGTTCTCACCCCATACATATGTTGTCTTTTTCAGTTGCAGGTCGAGAGGCACCTCGCTAGGCGTCTGGAGTTTCCTGTCGTCAGCAAAGTTGGGATATTATCTTTTGGGTGTTGTTATGTATATGTATATATATGTATAGACTTCTCTTTTATATGTTTTGCTTTTGTCCCTCATAAAGGCTTTTGGGAGAACTAGTAGTTTACTTTACGTATTTTGGATTACTTAGGTTGTATGTATATGTATATGATATTCTCCGGTCAGCCTTGACTTCGCAGGTTGAGCTTGGAGCTCAATAGTTTGTACCTTTGACACTCTGATCTTATTATATGTATATGTCTTTTCTTTTCTTCGTACACAAGTAATCGTTATCTTGAGCGTTGCGCTTTTATTTTTTGACAATTTTGCTTAAACCAACCTTCAAGGCTTCTCGAATATTCTATTCTTTCAATTATATTATGTATGTATATTTTATTTTAGAGATCGTAATACCACACCACCTCTATTTTACGGCTTAAGCGTAAAGTTCTGTGTGGTAGGGTGTTATAGTTGAACTCCAGGTCTCCGACAACAACACCAATGTTCTGGGAGTTACCTAAAACTGGTGTGATTTGGACCTGAACGTGAGGTCCAAGCTCCTTTGGGTGAGATGCTCTGACGTCTCCACCGATGGAGTGAAGCCATCCAAGTCCTTCAGAGAGGTTTGTGGGGTGGTACTTGCAAGAGACTCCGATACTTAAGTTAGCAAGGGATTTAGAAAAGTTTTTATGTAGATTAGAGTTAAGTGTTACCTGAGATAAAGAAGGTATTTATATAGTAATGAAGATAAATTATCTTCGGTAACTTGTCCACTTATCTTGGTAGGAGACTATCCTCTCTTTTTTATCTAGGGGTTGGTGAGATTTGATATTTGAATATGGAAACTTATTTGTAGGAGTAGTTAGGATCACGCGTGTAGGTCGGTCGGTCGTACAGACCTAATGAGTCCATTTTTTTTTGGAGGTTGGGTTGGACATGAGAAGGTCTTCTAGACCCTTTATATAATGGACTTGTCTCTTTTAGACCTGGCTTCATTGTTAGGCCAGAATATGAACCATATTTAACATATAAATTCTGTTAGTTTAAACTGTCGAAAGAAGGATTCCCATCGTCTATGACCCTTTGTTAATGTTAACATGAATCGGCCATTGACTTTTTGGATTTCTCTCACCTGAGGTGGAACTTCTACTAGAGTGACTTTCATAAGACATACCCACTTCTCTTGAAATAAAAAGCACATTAACTCTATGAAGAATTCTTGGCTTTATTACAACAATACACTTAGCTTCAAATACTCGATGGTATTAATTTTTTTTCCCATTTCTAGTGTATGTTAAAAAAAATTATAAATTTAATATCACATTCAATAAAAATTTATAATACATGTATAGCATGTATTCAATGTGTTCGAGTCTGTTCTACCGATATATTAAAAATAATATTTTAAAATGAGTATAAAACTAAGTAAATAACTTCTATCCTAAAATCGAAGGACCGTATCAATTATAAAAATTTAAATTCGCCTATTCTATAAAATTTTTAAGAGTTCAAATTTATTTATGACATCAAACAACCCAAAATATGGGTCTAATTTATTAAAACCACCTCTTTCTTTTTTTTAAATCAGATAATCTCTAAATAACCTGAATAAAATTATTTTAATAATTAACCTCATAAAATACAACTCCCCCTTCCCATATGCACATGTACACACACGTACACATACGTATATAAAGTGGGATTTGACTTCATCAAGTTCTATAAATTGCATTTTAAGTTATGTTTGCGAGAGATAACGTGGGATTTTATATTACGGATGGAAACGGCCCAAATTATAATTAAACGCATCACCAAGACACCAACCAAACCATGAGAGATGAAACCATGTCCACCCGGTGTTTTTTTTTTTTTTTTTTTTTTTCTATCTAGCAATGTTTCCCTAAAGTTATTGATTTGAATATCTCACGTGCCTTTTCTAACAACAACATTTTACAATAAGGCTGTGCAGTATTTTGTTTTTTTGGGTGGATATAAAATAATAAAAAGAGATGTATAGTGTATGATGCCGCCATATACAGCCCATAGGTTGGACAAACGAGTTCTACAACTTCAAAATGATATACTTGAAAATAACGTTCTCCATGTCTTTATTTGCCTTACTATAAATTTTTTTTGAAGGATTATTGCATTATCATCTTATAAAATTACAAGATGTTATTATTCTTATGATATATGTTTAGTTAAAAAATTATTTCGTGTTTAACTAATTCATTTTCAAAATTAAATTTAAACTATTCATTATATAAAAATATTGATACCCTTTATGTAAAAAAGATAACCACCAAAAAATGTTTCGTAACTATTAAATCACTAGCAAAAGTATTATTTAAATTTGTTATCAATAAAAATATTTTAAAATTTAATAAAAATAATCTAAAAATTCAATTTTTGTTATAAGTGTAACAAATAATTTTTGTATTTGACAAACTTTTTATATATTTGATTAAATTTTTTTGTGAAAATATTTAAATAACTATTTTAAAAGCACATTCAAAATACGAAACTAAAATTCGACTTCAAGGTATTTTTCATCATAAAATTACCAAATTTTAATAATAAATAAATATATTTTTTACTATGTTTGTAAAAATACATCAAAATTCATTTCTTAATCTCTTTTTCAGAATATATATTTAAATATTTAATTAGTACGTAATTAAATACTTTGTTGTATTTTACCAAAATTTAAGGATATTTTTTTGTTAACAAATTAAAAAAAATACTTTTATCAATAATTTAATAATTTAATATAATTTTTGTAGTTTACTCTGTTAAAAAATACCGTTACGAATTTCTATTTTTTAACCCATCCCAGATTATGATTGTCATTATTGTTGAATTCTTGATGCTGCAAGTAGTATTCAATAATAGTATCCGCCATAATTAAATAGAAGTACTAATGATTGAAATGACAAATCTACTAACACAAGATTGGGCCTGTCAGTGTCATGTTTCTTGTTAGCTACTTTAATTCAAAGTCATGGCATAATATTGGGTAAATGCTAGTCTGGAACTGGCGAAATTAGTCTCTACGTAAATTTAGTATGAATTGTCTTATTGTTGTTTGCATATTATTGACGTGTGTTTGGTATCTTGATAGGGTGGTAATCTTTTTGCATATTATTGACGTGTGTTTGGTATCTTGATAGGGTGGTAATCTTTTTAACTCAGCGTAGACGTTAATCATCTCTCAAATAATTATTATGGTGATCTTATTTGTGGTCATATATTTAAATAATAATAATATATTAAATTTTTTATATATTTGTTACTTAGGTCATTTATAGTCATATATATTTTTTAATTGCTATAAAGTCCAGATCACTCTTCGGCGGCACTCTACTAGCTTCTGATTGCTCATGCCCCATCACCTTTGTGCGCCTCCCTCACCTCTTTACACCTTACACCAACTTATAACTGAAAAACGACGCTACTAAAAACCTGATAATTCAAAGTCTCTTCATTTAACAGATTAATAACAATAACTACCTCCATGGAAGCGATGTGCTGCTTCTGATGGGCGAGGGAGGTTCGGAGTGAGAATTAGATGCGCGATTCCTAGGATAGCGCTCTGAAGAACCCGCTACTGATTGCGGGTGGCTTGATGACGGCACCAAGAACAGAGAAGGAAACGGCTACAACGACTTCACTACTGTAAAAATGTGAACATGAAGTGAAGAAATAGGGCTTTAATTTCTAATCCAATTTTTATAAATTTTAAATATATTTTTTTATTAAATTGGACAGGCAGAATTCTTTTATATTTAGAAACCCAATACATTCAAATAAAGTGGCTTGTCTAATTTTGAATGAGCCTCATTTAAAGCCAATTGCAACCAAAAGGGGACAATTCGTAGAATTATACTAATTTAAAGGGGTCATTATACAATAACAGACATCTCGATAGAACAAAACAAAAAATAACAAAAGACCTAAAATTCGTGTCAGACCATATGGGGTTCATTGGGAGGCTGATTTTGCCAGCTCCACAATGGGTACTCGATTACTCGTCTGAATTCGAATCAAACCAATTAAATTAATTATGAAGTCAGAGTAATTGTGTCTAATTCGAACCAAATTAATTACTCTCTAACAATTAGTTTGGATAACAGTTTTGGGGTGCGAAACACGAACCAATCCGTAAACCCGACCATGTATTAATTAAATAATATATATATATGTGTGTGTGTGTGTTTTAATAAAAGATTATGGAGTGAAGACTTTAAAAGATTATTCTTTTGAAGGATTATTTTTATTATATTTTTGTATTTAGTTTTTAATGTGTTTGGTGTTTAATATGTTTAAATTTTAATATCTAATATGTTTGAATTTTAATATGTTTAGTTTTTAATATATTTAGTGTTTAACATATTTAAATTATTTTTATTGATTTTATATATTTATTATAGTTACAGAATTTTTAAGAAAAATATTTTATTTTTTATTTTTTTATAAATTTTTATTTTATTGGATATCCAATTATTCGAACCGAACCAATCCATTCTTAATCGGTATTGCATCTTATAATCTTAGTATTAATTAAGATTAAATTCTTTTTGTGCATCTTCACGATTATTGTCTTTAAGATTATTTTATTTAACGGGATTCTAATTTTAACAAAATTACCACATGTATATTTAAAAATTAGTCACTAAATTAATTATTATATATTTATATATATATATTATTTAATTTATTTTAATATATATTTTATATTTTAATATATATTTATATTAATAATTAATTTAATAATTTTTTTTGTGTATACTTAATATGGTTGAATATTAATCATCCTATTGTATCTTTTATAATATAAATTAGGCAACTAATAGATATATACATATATATATATATATATATATATATATATATATATATATATATATATATATATAGCATTTCAATTGCAAAATCAGTATTTCTATAAATTTATATTTTGAAATTAGAATTAAAATTCTTTCAAAACAAAAATAACAAACTAAAATAAAATCCTAATAAAACTAAAATTAAAGAAAATGTAAGAAACAAAAACAAAACCTAGCACATGAAACGGATGTGTCCCTGCTCCCTTTCTTTTAGTAAACCCCCAACTTACGAGTGCCAACAGAAAGAAAATGGTATAAGATGACTTTCCCTGATATGAAATAAAAATGAAAATGAAAATGAAAATGAAAATAATTTGATTAATAAAATAAATTAGTGAAAAGATTCAAACAAATAAATAAGAACAATACCAACAAAATAAGAAAAATATGGGAGAACGAAGCAGTGATGGATACTAGTTGAGAGATAAAAATGATAAAAATGAAAATTATTTAGTTGGGAAGCGAATAAAAAGCTTTAAGGGTAAACTAACTAATAAAAAAGTATCCGAATCGTTCATAAAAATACATTTGAATTTTGTTATTGATAAAAATATTTTTAAATAATTTAAAAATACGATAAAAATATTTAAAAAATATTATTTTTTAAGTAACAAACTATTTGTATTTGATAAACCGCTTATACATTTGATCTAAAATTTTAAATATTTAAATAACTATTTAAAAGTAATACAAAAAAAAAACTAGATAAAATTTAATTTTCAATTTTTTTAAAAGTATTATTAGTTGTTGACAAAAAAATTACAATAAATATTTATATTTATCAAAAATTACTAAATTTCAAGAATAAAAATATTTTATTTTTTTAATTATACTTGTAAAAACCTGCATAAATTTAATTTTTAAAACATTTTTTAAAAATACATATTTAATTTTAAACATTTTTATCGTATTTTTAATTATTATTAAATTATTTAAAATTATTTTTGTCCATAATAAAATTTCAGATAATTTTCATCAACAATAAAATTATTCAAATATATTTTTAGTGGTTTATAATTTACCCAAACTTTACTGCTATGGAAAAAATTTTAAGAATCAAAATAAAATTTAACTAATTTAAATGTTAAATTATAAAAGATGATTAAAAGTTGAAAAATTATTAATTAAATAACATTTTCTATTTCATAATATGTATCGTAACATTCCAGTCATAAACAAAATTCAAAACTCAGTATGATTAGGTCCAAGAAGATCAAAAGGTTTGATGAGAATGAGTGAGCGTGGAGATACAGCCAAACAGCATTGCAGCAAAAACATATGAACATGAATCGGAGAGACAGGAAATAAATATAGTGATACAAAAGTGAAACCGACAAGGAAAACAGTAATAATGTAAAAAAAATAAAATAAAAAAAATAAATTGATGCCTTTTAATGAACTTTTACTAGACAATATTCCGACAACATTTATGTAACTAAATGGATAGCAAAAGCCTCTTTGGCGTTTTGTCTGTATAATAATTTATTTTGTACATATAACTATATATAAGTGCTTTTCTTTTTTTCCACAGGGTCTACATATATTGTTTATTAATTATCTTATACCAGTTCTCTGATAAGATATAATAAAAATATATTCAAATAATTTGGCTTGCTCTCTGTCCCCTCTTGACTGGTTGCAAAAATAGTTTAATACTTAATTATTCGTGCAAAATTTCAATTTCAATTGCATATACTTTTTCTTTTCTTCTTACTAAACCTAAAGTTAGACAAAAATATTCTCGAAATCTGGAATAATAAACGACATGAATCTTTGTAAAACAACTTTTTAAAATCTAAACTTTGGATTATATAAGTAATGTTTTTTCGGCCAACAATTATATATTTACGAAACCTCAAATTAAATTAGTAATATTCACTTGATAAACAATAATCGACAAGTAGTAAAATGACCTCAAAATAGTTATGCAAATAAGAGTAATTATTTAAATTAATTTTTAAAATTAAATATTTTAGTTTTTTTATTTTAAAATACACAAACTAATCTTTAATATTTATTTTTGTTTTAGATAATATAATCTTTTTCCAATTTGATCTATTTAATCAAAATGATTATTTTGGATTTTTTTCGAGAACCGTTTTGAAATTTTTAAATTTTTTGAAAATTATTTCGTATTTCATTCTTTAAATCAAATTAGAGAAAGACTGTATTGTCAATGGAAATAAACGTTGAGGACTATTTTATATATTTTGAAATTTGAGAGATTAAAGTGTCTAATTCTAAAATTTTTAGGAACTGATTTAGATAATTACTTTACAAATAAAATTTATATTTAAGTGGGTATTTATTTTAAAGTTAAAAAAATATCCTAGTGAATTATATTTTAAAAATATTATACTTGAAAATATTATACTCAAGTATTATAAAAAGATTTATTTATTTAGTACTACCAATAGTTAAGAATTGTTTTTAATATTTTTAAGAATAAGTTATGAACTTTTTAAATACCTTCCATATCCATGGAAAGAAGAGCCATTTTTAAAAATTATAATAATTTGTAATATAATAGTAATTGCATACGAGAAGATTTTTTTAAGTAATCTTTTTTTAAAAGATTTTTAAAAAAAATAAAAGTAATTTTATATTTAGATGTTTTATATAAAAATAATTTTTTATTTAACAATTATGTTTGAGTATAATAATATAATTTTTTTGTTTATTTATTATGTTAAAAGTATTTTTTTTATATAAAATATCTTTAAAAAGAGATAAAGTGTAGCTTCTAAAAAATATTTTTTATTTTTTTAATATTTTTATTTTTATTACTAAAATTTTACTAAATATACTAAAAAAAAAATTTTTTTAACGATTTAATAGTACTCAAATAAATTCTATATCTAATGAGAAATATTGGACGATTAATATTTTTATATATATTTATTTTATATTTGAGCTAATATAAATCAATATTCTATTTTTTATTAAAAATGTTAGCGTATTGGTATTTCCCATATCAAATATCCACTGTTTGGGATAGGAAAAAAATTTCAGATATAAGAATAATATAATTTTAATGAAGAATTTCTGAAAATAAGTAGAATTTTACGAAACAAGATGGTGTAATCAGAAGGTTTTGTATTTTTGTGTGTGAATGGTTTTTTTTTTTCCCTACAACTGTTTCAGATTCTACTCTCTCGTCTTTTCAAAATTTATTAGGATTGTGATTTAGCATTCTATTATCTCCTGTTCAACTGGGATTTGATACTTGCTTTGCATTGTGTCGGGTGGAAAAAAAAATTGAAATGGAAATTATTAATCAAAATAGAATGAATAAAGATATTTCGAGATTGAAAACTACATAAGTGGTCAAGACGAAAGAGGTAGATAGATATATACATAATTCATCTTCAATTATTTGTCAGCAATAATCAGAATAAAATTCCGTGGTAATATTTAATTAATTTGTTTTTGCTTATTAGTATCATCTAGAGAAGGAAATAAGAAACTATTTATTAAGATGAAACACAAATTATTAGGTCTTGTAATGAAATAACAATATATATACGATCCTAAATATTATTTATTTATTTACTTATTTTTGTATTCCTAAATAATCTTTATTAATTAGACCAAAATTATATTTAACGTGAATTAGACCAAATTAGAACTAACGCAAACATCCCTTTGATCCCATATATAGTACATGATTACGCTTCCACTCGTGAAAACGTGCTACCTCCAAACTAAAGAGCTTCATGACCATTTTCCCCACACCCTTCTCTGTCAAGTTACGAAGCGTACCAAAAAATAAAAAATAAATAAATAAAATTTAAAAGCTTCACTCTCAAGAAGAGATAGTTTTTGACCAGTCAAGTCTTATTTTTTGTGTCAATCAAGTACTAATAAGTTTTATACTTAAGTACAAAAAATATAATAATTAGTTTCATTTCATCTTATGATTGAAGCAGAATGAGTTTGATATGGGCGAAGATTTTAGGACAAGTTTGACTATTATTTGAAAGTTCTTTTCAGTAGTATTTTGTTGACTTTTTTAAAAGTATTATAATTAAAAAATCTACATGAATATGTAAGTTAACTATAAGTTTTAGAATTTTTTATGCATTAAATATATTAAAGAGAAGCAAAACTTTCTACTGCTAGGAGTTAGTAATGTAATTCTGTTTTCTAACAGTAATGAAGTTAGAGATATTATTTGACAGACAAATAACTAATTTTGTCGAATAATATCTCTAGTTTTATTAAACAGTTACTATTAGTTATAATTGATTTATTCTTACTATATAAGTAAGGTGTATATATATGAGTTGACGTTTTACATTCTCTTTTTTAAAATTTATTAAATTTTTTAGAAGTATATTTAATTTTTCTATCGTTATGAAATATTTTGATGTTACGATTATTTTGTTTTTCACGTGATGATTGAGTTGTTTAAAAATGCTAAGAATTTTTTATCTTTTATGTAAGAAATATACTCGTTATCTTAGTATAATTATTGATAAAGAAAATGATGTACTTATTATTATTGAGTGATAAAGTTTTTATCAAACTATGTGAACTAATTCAAGCATCTCTTTGACTCACTAAATTTTTTCAAAAAGAAATAGTTAACGATGTTACTTGCTAAGTAAGCATTCTGCACATAATTGATTAATCTCTGTTATACTTTGCAAATCTCTCGTTAGTTGCTTTTAGTGTAATATTTTTAATCTATAAAAATAGAAATGACCAATTTTTTTATGCCACGGTCATAAATTATCTTTTTGTGCCTTAATACCGTTTCTATAACTCTATTTTAGTGAAAAACTTCAGCTTTTTTTTTTACTATTTTTAAAAGTCTTTTAGTTTTTCTTTCGCTTATGGTGCATGAATTTTCTTCAAAATATAATACGTAGTCTTTTTCAATCATTTAGTCAATATTACGTAAATTTTGTACAAGCTTAGGAACTAACAGAAATCATAGATATTCTTAATTCCGACCTTGATGTGGATAGTGATTATACCTTTATCATTTTCCTGCACGATCATTCCGTCTCTAGATGCCAGATTGAATATATTCATTTATCTAATTGAATAGGCTTTGATCACGTGCCATGTAATTATTGCAGCCATTGTCGAAATACCATATGTTATTTTTCTTCTTGTACTCTTTTTGTGAAGATGCATAGAAAAGACATTCTTCTCCCTTCTTTGCTTTAGAGAAATTCACGCGATGACTGATCTTCATCCTGCAATCTTTATCCATATGTATGAACCTTTTTTATAAGAAAAATTAGAGACGAAGAACGAAAGAATAAGAAAAGACACGGATGAAATTGGAAGGAATAAAAAAGATACAGTGAAAACATAAAAACATAGATAAGGATTTTTCTACTAGACCTCTGAAAAATCTGTTCTTAGCAACCTAGGTCACAGGAAGGGTTTTCCCTACTAGACCTTCAAAGAAGTTATCCTTGACAACCTAGATCAGAGAGATGAAAATTAAAAGAAATAACATTAAAGAATTATCGTAGGTTGGATCCTTCAAATTTTTTCATGCAATATAAGTAAAGCAAATCACTCATCTCACTTGATCACATATAAAAAAAAGGTGCATATTAGCACCTATAAATTTATTCATCAAAAGTTGTGTAGAATTACTCACAAAAGTGTTTAAATAGACTCCTAATAAATTACCATTCTGTTCTTTTATCTTTAAAATGACAAAAATGCCCTCCTGAACACATATCATCGCCTCCCTCTTCAAAAAGATTCATCCTCGAATCTAGTTTAAACTTTGCAATTAGTTGTCGTTCTTTTCTGTCCATCCATATTAATGCCTCCATAAGTTACCAGTGAATCTGTAAAACTCTTTTTCTCAATTTCTTTTCTTTCTTGTTTTTCCAATTGTTCACATCTCGAGAACCCATTTGAGAAATTTTGCACCTTTAGATCCTTCAAGTACATATCTTCATCTACAACATACTTAACAAATTCTTCCATCACTGGCTTTGAAGAAGAATTAAAGATAGGCGTAGAAGAACTCTTCTTCTTATGTCGATCTATCAGATTCTCCTTAAAATCAGGAACTTTGAAATTTCTCTTTTCCTCAAACATTGCTCCTTTAGAATCCCATATAGAATTAGAGTCCAAAGAAAACTAAGTTGCCATAAATTGATGCTGCTTCTCTACTTCAATGGCTAAATAGACTAAATCCTCCATTGTTGCATAATGGTGAAGTTCGACTTTATCTGCAATTTCTTTGTTTAATCCAAACAAAAGTTGTCCTATAAGAACCTCAGGACTCCTTTTAGTATTAGCCTTGTCCATCAAATATAGAAATCCCTTGTGATACTCCTTCACCCTTGTTGTAACATACGAAATTTTTCAAAAAATTCGTTGTAGTATGTTGACGGCACAAGCCAATTCCTCATGTGGTATGATGATGGCACAAACTGGCTCCTTATGATTTTCTTCATCTTCTCCCAGCTGTAAATTGGTCCTTTTCTATACTTTCTTCTAGATCTTCCTAATTCATTCCATCATATACGGGCATCGTTGGAAAAATTGGCTTGTACCAGTCGAACCTTGATGCGAGCTAGAAGTCAGTTTAGAATTTTCACAATAGAAATTTCGTTGATAGTATAGTCCTAAACCGATAACCAACCCGATCAAAGTTTAAAAGGTTGTCACAATATAAACTAAATAATCGAGAGTAGTATCTCGGGTCGTTCTTCCTAAGAATTACAATCAAGTGCTCAATTATTGGCTATGAAAAAATCGGGGTTTTGGTAGCAATAAACACGAAATGTAAAAGACAAGAAATTAAATGAGCATACAATAACTAATTATAAAAAACAATTGAACTAAGACAATTAAGGAAATCAACTGAGAAAGATCTTGGCAAGCGTTGATGGTTAAGGATCACTATCCTTGTCACTAACCATAACATGATAATTACAAAGAGCAAACCCACTTCGTCATCCCCAACATCGGAGAAAAGTCAAATGGGCTTAACTAATCCTAATCCATAAGTCCTAGCCAACTCACTAATTAACTTAGTGAAAGACTAGCGTCAATAGAAACAAAACTAATTAAGATCTCCAAATTGTCAATTAACTTGGATATTAGTAACTCAAGATCACCTAAGTTACCGACTCAAGCCAAGAATGCAAAAATCTACTCTAAAACTAAAAGAAGCATTTCATCAAATACTTAGGGTGCACAAAAGTAAAATATGACAAATCACAAGAATTATAAAGACTACAACTACCAAAACAAGAAGACAACAATAACCAATCAAATAAGAAATACTAAACATGAAAAATCTCAAATTGTATTAAAGGGGATTGAAATTCAACAGTTGTTCATAAACCAAAATAGAAAAAATAAAGAAACTAACAAGAGAAACTAGGCAAATTGAGACAATAGAACAAGAAAATGTAAAGAGAACTACACAAGAACAAGAATTAAAATCTACATCTAAGAGAATTTAACCTAAAAGTACCCTAAATTCTAGAGAGGCGAGAGAGCTTCTCTCTCTAGAATTCTATCCGAAAACATGGTTCTAAATTATTCTATCACTCCTTTCTTGATCCTCCCTTGGTCTTACCTTTAAATGCTTCAGAAATGAGTTGGATTGAGCCCAAAATTGGCCTGAAATCACGACCCATGTATTTACTTAAATAAATCATGTGCTCGCAGTCATGCGTACGCACAACTGTGCAGATTGTAAGAACCAGAATAACCACTTTAATAAAATAATTTTATACTTCCCGGAATAAGTATGAAAATATAGAAGTAATATTTTGAAAATAAAAAGGTAAAATTTGAATTTAATGGGTTTTTCTGAGTGGAAAAATGTATCTTTTGCGAAATTTTTTTGTAAAATTGCGTACCAGTGCTTAAGCCGACAGTACCGGCTCTAGTTTGTCCGGTACGACGTATTTTGAAAAATAAGATTTTGAAAATTAAATTTATTGTTTGGAAAGGACAAAAATAATATAGAATTGAAAACCGGGCGCTAATCTTAAGGTTTTTGGCCCAAAGTTGGGCCAAACGGACCAAAAATGCTAACGGATTGGAATGGGTCCGAACTGGGTCCAAGGCCCAAACACACACACACACACACACAGCCCAAAGTTGGGCCAAACGGACCAAAAATGCTAACGGATTGGAATGGGTCCGAACTGGGTCCAAGGCCCAACACACACACACACACATACACACACACACACACACACACACACACACACATATATGTTTAATGAGCTTTTTAATGAGCTTTCAACTTATTTTCCATAAAAGAGAGAGAGGGACCACGGTGAGAAGAGAAGAGAGGAGTGGTTAGGGTTTCACTATTTACCTCCTCCTTCAAAGCTCTATAACTTTTGATCCGGAGCTCCGATTGACGAGCCGTTTGCAACCACTTGAAGCTCTCACCAAGCTCGTTATTTCTAAGTATGGTTTGTAGGTAAGAACTCAAAACTCAAGCTCCAGTTTCCTGCCTTAACATTTTTGCATTTTTACATTTGTTTTTTGAGTAGATTTTGTGATTTTATTTGTTTAGGTGTAATCTAGCATTGAAATATTATTGGGTTTTGCCCCTAATCTCATTGCATTTAGAATTTTGAAGCATTAGACTTGAGATATTGAGACTGATCACCTTAATATCACTTGTTTGGTGTGAACAAGAACCAAATGATGACTCGTGGATGCGGACGCGGTCGAGACAGAGGCCAAAATATTAATGCGGAACCTAAAATCGCTATAAATAATCCCTTGAACTTTACGAATGCTTTGAAAAATATGGTAACTGCTATGCAGGCAACGGCTGAGGCCATTGTCCAGCAAGTTAATAACAAAAATGGGGGTAACGCCAAAAATGGGCCGATAACCTTAGCAACTTTTCTGAAGATAAACCCACCAACTTTTAGAGGAACCAGAAATCCCATAGAGGCTGATAATTGATTTCTGGCAATGAAACGAGCTTTGTGAGTGCAATAAGTGCCTGAAGATCAGTGTGTTAAGTTTGCTACTTATTAGCTGATGGGTGAAGCTCAGTATTGGTGACAGGAAACCCGACTTCTTCTGCAGCAAGATAATATTACAATCCCTTGGGATGTATTCCAATCCGAGTTTTAAAAGAAGTATTTCCCAAACTTAGCAAGGACGGCGAAGGAACTTGAGTTATTACATCTGAAGCAGGGTCCTATGTCAATGGCAGAGTATACCAGTCGGTTTGAGGAACTATGCATAAATATGAAGGTGGTCTACGGAATGACATTCTAAGTACATTGGGCTGGATGGAGATCTGAGTTTTCTCTGAACTGGTAAAGAAGAGTCGAGTTATTGAGGATTGTACGAGAAAGGCAGCATTGGACAAGGGTGATCACCGAGCTTTTGTTAGGAAAGATCAGGGGAGGAACTTTGCGCCTAGAGGATAGAATTTCAAGTAAGACAGTTATGTCCCTCAATAGCATCTAGGTCAGAATAACTTCTGGAGATTCAATAATAACAACAACTAGGGAAGAGGCAAAAGAAAGCAGATTCAGAATCCTCCCAACAACTTGACATGTAGGAGATGTGGGGCATATCATCCTAACACTCCAAGTAGAGTTGGACTAGGCGTATGCTACTACTGTGGTGGAGTCGGGCATCTGTCTTGGAATTGTCCAAAGAGGAAGAGACAGGAAGATGAGAGAGTTCATCAGTAGGAATATGTGTTTACTATGACGACGGATGGTGCTAAGAGGTTAGACACTCAGATTAGAGATAATTGTAAAATTGGTGGTAAAATCTTAATTGCTTTATTTGATACTGGGGCAACACAGTTGTTTATATCATTTGAGAAAGCTAGTGAGTTAAGATTGAAGATAACCATGTTGGCCTATGATTTGCAAGTACATACTTCTACCTCTGAGGCTATCGTAACTAGATTAGGCTATCAATAAGTTTCGTTCCAAATTAAGCACCGAACTTTTGTCCATGATTTAATTTTTTTGCCGATGATTGGCCTAGATATCATTTTGGGATTGGATTGGTTATTAAAAAATCATGTTCTGCTTGATTGTTCTGAAAGATTACTGCAGTTTATGTTGGAAGGTTCAGAAGGACCGGTGGTAGCGAATGGATATTACTTGAATTCTGTCATGGTGAATTGTAGTAGAAGTGAGTGTTTTGGATTCGTACTATTGGCTGCCAGTGTATTGGGCGATGAACAAAGTTTGAATTAGATTCCAGTTGTGAATGAATTTCTAGAAGTATTCCCTAAAAATATACCTGAATTTCCTCCTTCTAGAAAAATTGAGTTTGCGATTCAGCTGGTTCCTGGAGCAGGACCAATTTCAATTCACCTTACCGAATGTCGCCTTTGGAGCTAGCTGAATTTAAGGCTCGGTTAGAGGAGCTAATGAGTAAGAACTTCATTCGTCCATGCGTTTTTCCATGGGGAGCACCGGTATTGCTTGTTGGTGAAAAAGAATGATGGAAGTATGTGGGTGTGCATAGATTACAGACAACTGAATAAAGTAACCGTAAAGAACAAATATCCATTCTCGAGCATTGACGATCTGATGGACCAATTGTAAGGAGCTGGTGTCTTTTCCAAGATTGACTTAAGGTCTACTTATCACCATATATAAGTGAGAGATAAAGATATCCTGGAAATTACTTTCAGAATTGGATATGGTCACTATGAATACATTGTGATGTCATTTAGGTTAACCAATGTCCCTGCTGTGTTCATGGACTATATGAACCAGATATTCCGTTCTTTTCTGGATAAATTCGTCATCGTCTTCATTGATGATATTCTAATCAACTCTAAGACTGAGGAGGAGCACGCAGAACACTTGCAGATTGTGCTGCAGATTCTGAAAGAGAGGAAGTTGTATACTGAACTTTCTAAATGTGAATTCTGGAAGAATGAGGTGAAATTTTTAGGTCACGTAGTGAGTAAGCGGGGAATAGTTGTAGATCCTTCTAAGGTTGAGGCAGTAATGAATGGGGGATAACCTACATCAGTTACGGAAATTAGAAGCTTCTTAGGTTTGAGAGAATATTATCAGAGGTCTATCAAGGGATTTTCACAAATTGCATTGTCTTTGACAAAGTTAACTCGAAAGGATGCGCCATTTGTCTGGACATCAGAATGTGAGGAGAGCTTTCAAGCTTTGAAGCAAAAACTGACTATAGCGCCTGTGCTTATGTTAGCTGAACCTAATGAGCCTTTTGAAGTGTATTGCGATGCTTCATTTAAAGGTCTGGGGTGTGTGTTGATGCAACACCGAAATGTGGTAGCTTACGCATTGCGTTAGCTGAGACCTCATGAGATGAATTACCCAATTCATGACTTGGAATTGGCTGTAGTTGTATTTGCATTGAAGATTTGGAGGCATTACTTGTATGGAGTGAAGTTTTGAGTCTTCTCTAATCATAAGAGTCTCAAGTATCTCTTTGATCAAAAGGAGCTCAACATGTGGCAAACGAGGTGGATAGAGTTGCTGGAGAGTTACGACTTTGAGTTAAGTTATCACACAGGGAAGGCGAACGTTGTAGCGAATGCCTTGAGTCGGAAGTCGTTGACGGTTACCTGGATGATGATTAAGGAAGAGGAGTTGGTGAGCAAGTTTGGGGATTTGAGACTGGGTGTCAAAGAATTTAATGGGAGTGTATGCCTGAACCAACTGTAGATCTCTAGTGATTTCAAGTCTGAAATTTTAAAAACTCAACAAAACGATCAGGAGTTACAGAAGGTGTAACTGGCCATCGAAAAGGGATAGTGATGGGGAGTTTTGTGGGACGAAGATGGAATATGAAGGTACAAAGGTAAGATTTGCGTGCCAAATGTTGGGAGTTTGCGACAAGATATCTTGAAGGAGGCGCATAGAAGCGGATTCTCTATCCACCCGGGAAGTACCAAGATGTACCATAATCTAAAAGCAATGTTCTGGTGGCCGGGAATGGAGAATGATGTGGCGTTGCATGTTTCAAAATGTTTGACTTGTCAGAAAGTAAAGATTGAACACCAGAGACCGTCTAGAATGTTACAACCTTCAGAAATTTTGCAATGGAAATGGGAAAGTATCGCAATGGACTTTGTGTCTGGATTGCCAAGGACTCGGGCAGGATTTGACGTAGTATGGGTAATTGTGGATCATTTGATGAAGTTTGCACACCTTTTTCCTATCCGAATGAGTTATACCTTAGAAGAGTCAGCCCGTTTATATATCAAGGAGATTGTAAGACTGCATGGTGTTCTTACAACCATAGTTTCTGATAGAGATCCTCGTTTCAGTTCAAGATTTCGGGGAGCATTTCAGAAAGTGTTTGGAACTCAATTGAGCTTAAGTACCGCGTACCATCCTCAAACTGATGATCAATCAGAGAGGATGATACAAACACAGGATTAACCGGTGAGCTAGAATCGTTATATGCCACTAGTAGAGTTTGTGTACAATAACAGTTGTCATGCGTGCATCGGAATGGCTCCGTATGAGGCTCTATATGGGAGAAAGTGCCAATCTCTGCTATGCTGGTATGAAGTTGGGAAAACAAGTTTGTTAGGGCCTAAGTTAGTAGCTGAAACTGCCAAACAGATTAAGAAAATCCAAAGCAGAATGCTTACTGCTCAGAGTCTTCAAAAGAGCTATGCCAATTAGAGATGGAAATCGTTAGAATTTGATGAAGGAGATCATGTATTCCTAAGAGTTACTCTAACAGCAGGAGTGGGTAGAGCGATCAAAGGAAAGAAATTGAATCCTCGTTATATCGGTCCATTTCAGATCCTGAAGAGAATTGGGCCGGTGGCGTATCGGATAGCTCTACCACTGCATTTTTCAAACTTGCACGACGTGTTTCACGTGTCGTAACTTCGAAAATACACTTCTGATGCTAGCCATATTTTAGAACCTAAATTAGTTCAATTGAAAGAGGATGTGACACTTCAAGTGACTCCAGTTTGAATTGACGATACTAGTATCAAGCGATTACGAGAAAAGGAAGTCTCATTAGTAAAAGTTGCTTGGAGTTGAGCTGGAATTGAGAAACACACTTTGGAACTTGAGTCAGAAATGAGAAAAGACTATCCGCACCTATTTTCAGGCAATTGAATATGAATTTTGCGGGCAAAATTCTTAACTAGGTGGGTAGGATGTAAACCCCACAAAATTAATAAATAATTAGATAATAAATTAATTATTATTCAAAGAAATTAAGAAAATCAATTTTTATAATTTAGAGGAGTACAAATATATTAAAAATACGAACTTTGACACTAATTTTAAAGATTTTGACCCAAAAACGGACCAATGGATTGAACTGGTCAGACCGGGCCTAAACTGGGTCCAAGGCCCAACCTATTAAACACCGTAAAGGAGCTTCATCTGCTTCACACCTACAAAAAAGTTGAAGGAGAGAGAAATTAGCGTAAAATCCCTACCCTCACCACTGTTAACTTCCGTTGTCCATAACTTTCAATCCGGAGCTTTGATTGACGAGCTGTCAGCGGCTACGTATTTATCTTGAAACTCTCTTCAATTATATCTGAACAAAGTAGTAAGAAAGTTGCATTTATTACACAAATCTTCTTCTCCTTAATTTCGAGATTTTTGAGTTTGGGTGTTGAGAAATTGAATGATTTTGATGGTTTAGGTGAACTCTACCAGCAAAAAATCATTGGGTTTTGTCCAATTAATCTATGGGTAAGGTAAGAAACTGTTGAATTCTTATGAATAATTGAGTTAGTGAATTCTATAATGATTATAGTGATATTGTATGAATTAGATTGTGTTCTTGTTGATTTAGAGTTCAATTGGGTGACTTGGAACAAAATCCAGGTGATTAAACTTGAGAAATTGATGTTTGGAAGCTTGTAGCTTGTGAAAGGAAAGGTTTTTGAGGTGTTCCAAGCTTAGGAAAGAATCGGCCAAGGTATGATTTTGGCTTCTCGTAGTTAATGTTTATTGTCAAGTGAAAACTTAGGCTAGAAGACCTTAAGATAGGAATGAACTGAATGAATTATTGATGGATTGTGTATATAGTATGTGATGTGTGATTCAATTTTGTAAGCAATTTACTATTGGAGTTGGTTAGTTTTTGGAAAAGATTTAATATTGGAATTGGTTTGATTTTGAAATAATTTGATACTGGAAATGATTTGAATGATCGAGAGGAATTTGGTTTGGTGGTTGGGACCCTTAAGAGGTGGCAAAAGTTCAAGCTTTAGAGGAGATGTTGTCGAAGTTTTTATGAAAAATTGGAGGTTCCGTTTGAAGTGGTTATTTAGAAGGATTTAGGTTTAAGGATTTTATGATTTGATTTTGAGTTTGATTTATTTTGAAAAGAATGAATTAAGTTTTGAGTATGAATTTTTTATGAATGATGATGACATTGAAACTAGTTATTGACCCTCTGTCGCAAGATGTGATCAGACACTTTAACTCCCCAGGTTCCCTCATGGGCATGCATATATATATGGATTTTGAATATTATATTATTGAGCTTGGAGTTTGACTTTATGGAATATTATTGAGCTTGGAGTTTGACTCCATAGAATATTATATTTGAGCTTGGAGTTTGACTCTTTTGATATTATTTTGAGTTTGGGGATGCGCGCACAGAGGGACTGTCCAATGGTTAACTACCAGGACATATCGGGTTGGCTATATAACTGACAGATGAGACTCATCAGCCATAGGACAGGCATACATCATGTGCATTTGTATATTTTTCTTGGGTGTGCATTGTTTTGGTTTGCTTAATTGCTTAACTCTGCTTATTTGCTACTTATTCTATTTGCCGTAATTGCACATCTGTCTGTGTTTTTCTTACTTGAATTGTATGTGTATGTTTTCTGAGAAACCCCACTTTGTGGAGGTGTGAGGGGGGTTGTTCCACCGGTGCTTCGGAGGGTTTGAGGAGACAGAAAGTGAACTGTTAGGTTAAAGTTAGATTTAGAACTTGAATACCTTAGATAACTTACTTAATTTCTGGTTTAGTTTGACCTTTAAGTTGAAATCTGAGTGTCGAAGTTCAAGGAATGCCTCTAGCTTTCCCAGGACCTTTTATATTAATTATGCGGGCACCTTTACCATACTAAGAACACCCGGTTGTCATTTCATACATATTTCTGTTGTTTTTCAGATGCAGGTCGAGAGGCACCACGTTGAGTGTCTGGAGTTTCTTGTGCGAGCGAAGTTTGGTTATTTTGGGATGCTGTATTTTATATTTATGTTATGTATATATGTATATAGATTCTTTTCTGTATATATTTTATGTTTGTCCTTCTTAGAGGTTAATTTGGAGAAACATGTGTTTATTCTATAGTTTGAGTGTTATTTTGGGTTATATATATATATATATATATATATATATGCTCTGGCCGGCCTTAGCTTCGCATGTCAAGTCTGGAGTTTGATATATGTGTTTTGGAACTCTGATATGTATATTATATTTTCAGGCTTCTTTTGATCTTGTTCATTCTGTTTTATGCTTATTTATACGGGTGTGACACGATTTTCTATTTTTTTCTTTTTTTCTTAGCTTTTTTTTAAGGCTCCTCATTATAAAATTCTTTAGAGGTCATAATACCTCGCCACCTCTGCTTTACGACTTAAGTGTAAGGCTCTGTGTGGTAGGGTGTTACACCTCTCATCATCGTCCAGCTCCTCCCTTACTCCCTCACTTCCATCCAGCCGTCGGCCTACTACCGCTGCCATCGCAACTTCGAGCTTCGAAGCCACCATCGCAACTTCCTTCCCCTCCATCGTGTAGCCACCGTTTGTGCTTCGAAACCACCGTCGTTGGTCTCGCCTCCTACCTCCGTCACGCAGCCATTGTCCCGCCGACGCCAACTCTGTTCCACTATGTAAGTCACTATCTTGCTTAATCTGCTTATCTGTTTTGCTTTGTTCTAGCTTCTAGTCCTAGGTATTTTTTTTGTAACAATAATTGTTGAATAATTATTGTTAGTTAATCTGTGAACCTTGCTGTTGTTACTAGATTGAATAATTGTTGTTAATTAATCTGTGAATCTTGCTGTTGTTACTCGGTTGAATAATTATTGAATAATTTTGAATAATTATTGTTAATTAATCTGGGAACCTTGCTGTTGTTACTGGATTGAATAATTATTGAATAATTGTTGAATAATTTTGACATTAGATATTACTAAGGTGGAGTGGCTTAGTATGATATTGTAATTGGATTGTATTGTAATTGAATAATTTTGATGAATACTTAAGCTGCATCTTCTTTTTGCGTCCGTCTGGTGTGTCTGGTTGCATGTTGTGTTTCCTCTTGTCATTGAATTTTAGCATTTGTTTTCCACATGTAAGATGTTGTTTTAGATTTCATTTTGAATTGCTTGATTATTTCTGTGAGTCTTGTATCTAATCTTGTTTGGATGTTTCATAAAGTTGTGCTAAAATGCTGGTTTGGAAGGGTGTTCGTGACGCCCAAAACCAATGGCTGACATGAGTGACTAGTAATGCAAATTTGATCTTTATTTTTGCTTTTGTAATATGATTGGACTATGCTGAACAATTGTAATATGGTGAATACTTGATATTGTCTCGTCTAACCTCTGAATCCATGTTTTGTTAAACCATGAAGGGACCTGGCATCCAAATACAGAAGAAAATGTATGCAATCATCCGCAGCCTCCTTCCTATTTCTTTTTGCATATACTTTTACCTTTAGCAAAATATTAGTGCTAGATACGTAATATTTGCATCACTAGCAGAATTAATGGCATGCAGCATTAGTATCAATTACATTGTGGTTTATGGCAGATTTTGATGATTAAAATTTGGATGTTGACATTTTATGTTTGTTTTTTTTATTATTATTTGATTTGAGTTTGTATCTGAATGAGATCATAACATTGTGGTTTATATAGTATTTTTAAATTGGATGATATTTTTAAATTTATATTGGATTATAATTATATTTTAGTGTTTTTATTTATATTTTATTTATTATTTTATTATAAAATAATTTTTTTGGTCGACTAATATTGATTAAAAAAATTGGTTACTTAGTATTATTTTTTATTATGTTTTTGAAATTGTTTAAATGTGCTTATCTTCTTAATCTTTTAAAATAATATAGTGGGTTAAATACAATTTTGATCCTTAAGATTGAGGTTGGAAATTTTATTCGTTCCCAACATTTTTTTACATTCAAAGTCGTCCCTAGAGTGCTACTTGATTTTAAAATCATCCTTTAGACCAAAATACCCTTCATCTACAGCTTCCTCTTCATCAGTACATTATTCTCCTTTCAATTTCTTTCTTCCAATTTCCTTCTTTCTCTCTCGTAGCCCACCTCCTCTAGATAATCTTCGTCCTCGGCCTCCTTGTCGCCCTCTTCGCTGCCATCGCTCCCGCCCGCCCCTGTTGGACCTTCGTCATCTCCTTTTACATTCATCACTTTCACCGAAATCCACTCCTTCTGCCCATTTCCCTCTGAGATCTTCTTCGATTGCACCATCGAGGACTCCTCCGCCGCCATCGAGATTTATGGCCGCCCTCATCTTGCCGAACCCTCGCCTCGCCTCTCGCATCGTAGGGCATCCTCTCTGTCGTTGTCACCCTCCTCTTTAGTGTTAGTTGCAGCGCACTCATCGCTCTGAAATTTTCATTTTTTTAAATGTCTAAATTTTTTGTTGTTGATGATGGATTTGAAGGATCTGATGTTGCATTTAAAACAATAATTTTTGAAGCGTTGTTGGTGGTGGTGGTGACCATAGCTGAGCTTTTTGCTTCTCTCTCTTTTTCTAATTTTTTTAATTTTGTAATTCTTTTGTTAGGGATAATTTTGTCCATAAATTTAAGATTTAAATAAAAATGATGATTTTAAAACAAGGTTGAATCTTAGGGACAAATTTAAATGCAAAAAAAAGTTGGGAATAAAAAATTTTCAGTCTCAACCTTAAGGACCAAAATTGTATTTAACCCTAATATATTCATTAACATTTAAATATTTTAAGCATAATTTTTATAATTTACTCACTAAGGGTGCATTTATTTTGCGTTTTTATTTTTTGTTTTCATTTTCAGTGTTTTCTATTTTCTGAATATTGTGAAAAAAAATGAAAATAGGAGGTAAAAATAGAAAATAGAATTTTATTGTTTTCACTGTTTTTAATTTTTTCTTCACAAAATGTAAAAAACCAGAAAACACTGAAAATGAAAACGCAAACCAAATGTACTCTAAAGTTGCGAAATTGTAGCTTATATATATATGTGTGTGTGTGTGTGTGTGCAGTCAACTTTATGTGAAGTTGATAACTAAGAGCGGTTAAATAATTTGAATGATTTGCCTAAATTTTCATCTAACGACTCTCAATTATCAACTTTACGCGAAGTTGACTGTACATGAATTTTCACCATATATATATATTGATATAAAGTTTATATTCTTTTTAATTGTTGGACGAATGAATCTTGGATTTTTTATTTAAATTAAATAAATATAATATTTACGAAATGAAGAAACAATGATGTAATTAAAAAAATATATTTTGGAACAAATCTCGGATATTTAGGGGGTAATCACAAAATGGGAGTGTTACGAGGGTAACCTAAAATAGATGGATTGGGCTTGGATGGAAGGCCGAACGTTACAAGGAGGTGGTTACCGACTTGGTTTGCGTCTGGGAACCGCCGTCCGAGTTGTGAGTATTTGACAAAATGGCCGGTGGTACCTGCAAAGACACTCTGATGCCTAAGTTAGCAAGGGGGTAAACAGGTTTTGAGAGTATTAAAACTTTGCTTTACCTGAGTGTATCAGTGTATTTATAGGTGATGATCCAATAACCACCGTTGGAGTAGTTCTACTTCTGAAGGTGGATAACCATCCTTTTATTTTAGGGTTGTTGAGATATCTCTTCTAGAAGTAAATGAGAGATTTTAGAGGACAATTACTTATTTGAATAAGCGTTATCTGCCAACTCATGTCAAACCCGACTTCTTTGAGGAGGTCGGGTAGGTGGTAAAGGCCAACCTTTGGATTGGGCCTTTTTTAGCTTACTTGGGCTTGGACCATAGTATTGGGTCAGGGCATGAACATTGTCCCTACTCGAGTCCGATCTCTTAGGTATGAGTTGGATTTAAGTATTAATTAAACTCGGGTCCATTCAAGTCGGAAAATGACGTGATTTTAGCTTAAAACCGATGTGATTTTGAATTTTTTAAGCGTCGTGTCTAATCAAATGTCGCGTCCGTTTGGGATTTCGCATTTACACTTGGGGGCAGTTACATCGATAACGGCGTATTTCTTTAATGACTGCGTCGTTTTACTGTTATTCCCCTGGTCTGTTATAAATACTTTTTCCTCTTCTTTCTTTGTTTTCTTTCGTCTTCTCTTCGAAGTTTCTTTCCTACTCTCTCACTTTTTCACTCAAAAACTCCTTTTGGTCTTCTGTTCTCGGGTGCTTCGTCGCTTTCTTTTGCCGTGACTGTTTCTCTTCGATTCTACATAAAAGGTTGGTTCTTCTTTATCTTCCCTCGTCATTTATGTAGTGCTTTCTTTATTTCTGCTTGATGCACTTGCATGTTTGAGGGAAGTTTTATGCCTTTGTCGTTCCTCTGCTAAGTTTTAGAATTTTTGCCTGTTTATTTTTCAAAAATTGCCTCTTTTGCCGCCTAGTGATTGTTTCCTTATTTGCCTTGGAAGAAACTGTCTTGTTTTTGGGGCCCTATTTTTTTATGATTTTATTTTTCTTTGTAGGTTTTATTACTTTTATATACACTCACTTATTGCTGAAAAAATATCTTCCCGTATCCTTGAGACCCTCTTGAGATGGGTAGATGATTCCGTACTTATTGAGAAACCTCTAGTGGATACTAACTTCATAACCAAGCTTCGTACCCATTATAGGATTTGTAGACTTGAGGCTGACGAGCACAAGTATGATTTAGTGGCCCCAGATCCTAAGGACCGGGTTTGCTGTGGGAGAATTGCTGATTCTGATTCTCATTTTTTCTTCATGTACAACTGCCTTTTCACCTGTTTAGGAGTTTTCTTTCCTTTTTCTGATTTTGAAATGGAAGTTTTGTCTCACTGCTGAGTTGCCCCTACCCAGCTTCATCTTAATTCTTGGGATTTTATGAGGATTTACCAAATTGTCAGCCAAGAGCTTGATTTTTCGACCTCTTTAAAAATATTTTTCTATCTCTTCCACTTGACTAAACCTTTCACTGCTTCCAATAAACAAAACAAAGAGCAGTCGGTGTCTTTCTGGGCTATTCAAGGTCAAAAAGTTTTTTCCATCTTTGATGAGTCTTTTCATGACTTCAAAAACTTTTTCTTCAAGGTCCAGGCCATAGAAGGCCATCATTCTTTTTTCTTGAATGAGAACAACCAGCCCCGATTTCCTCTGTATTGGTCGGAGGCCTCCCCCGTTGAGAAATACAGCCTGAATGATTTGGATGAGATAGAAGAGGCCATTGTTGGATTTTTTCGAGAGGCTTGTAGGTGAGCTCCAAACCTGGATACTAAAAAATTCCTTGTTAGCTCTCCAAGATTCGTCCAAACTGAGCTAGGTAATTTTTGTTTCTTTGTGGCTGTTTTTAACGAGTTTCGATTTGCAATGTGCTTTCCTTCGATTTGTAAGCTGATTGACTTTTATTCTTTTTTTCAGAAATGGTGAAAAGCGGATCGAGTGTTACTTATCAAAAGGTGCAAAGGCGAAGAGGAAAAATTCGGACGGCTGGGGTCTGTATTGCCCTTCTTGATATACTCGACAAAACTTTCTTGAGTTCTTTTCAAAAATCCATCGAGGACCTCCAGGGGAGGATTGTCTTGTATCAGGAAGAAGAGAAGAGGCTGCAAGAGGAGAATTCCTGGCTGAAGGAGGAGCTCGCTTGGTTCCAGGATAGGGAGAAAAAGTTAATGGCCCAATGTGCATTGGCTGAGGGGTTGAAGGAGAAGGCGGAGTAGAATTATGTTAGGCTTTTTTTGAGAATATTGATCTGTAGAAGTAGCTAGAGTTGAATCAGGAAGCTTATCAGGACCCGAAGGATTCTTTCACGGTGTTCAAGGAACAAGTCGGAGTTATCGCTCCTGACTTGGACCTTTCACCTCTCCATTCCGACAAGGTCGTCATCGATGGGGTGATTCTCTCTCCTCCTCATCCTGAAACCAATTTTGAGCTGAAGACTCATGGGCAGCGTATTGTTGAGTCTCCTCCTTGTGAGGTGGAGCAACAGGAAGGATTCCTGCTGAGCTCTTCTAAAGCTCTGACTTCTGCCGCCGAAGAGATCCCTCAAACCCTTCTGATTCCTACAACAGACCCGATTTCCACTCCTGCCAATGATTCCAATCCTCTTCTTGGTTTCCAGTGATTTCCAGCTACTAGTGCCCGGCTTTTGGGCCTTTTTTGAACAATTTATTTTTATATGTTTGTTTGATATGGTGGTTCCTGACATTTGACCCTTAATAGGGTCATTAACAAAAATTATCTGTTTTGCTGGTCCCTTTTTTGGATAAGGCCTTTTAACAAAACATTTTGATTATGTATGTTTTTTATGCTTGACGGAAAATAATTTTTTGTAAAATGATCTTTTAAATTTATAAGGCTTTTTGTAAAAAATCTTTTGTTGTTTTTGAGCTTCTCAGTTTATAAAGGAATTTTTTCGTCTAAGTTAGATAATTTCACTATCGTCCAAAACTTTTTGAAAAAACTTTTTGCAGTGTGATTTTGAGAAAACCTTCGTTTCTATTCTTGGGGGATTTTTGTATCTCTTTTGTGTTCCATTATTTCGATTTTACACATTCAATTTTGTTTATTGAACTGTTTTCATAACTTAGATTATTTTTGTGATGCATTTTTTTTCTCGGGCTTTCCGACTTGTTAGTCGTTAGCGATATTGTTTCCGAGTTATCATGATTGTCTTTTACAACCTCTTTACACCCTCTTTACATCAACTTGTACCTCGTCATTTCATCTCGCCGACCACTCAAGTCAGTCAAAGGATTTTCACACTTTTTTTAACTTAAATCGGTGCGTTTTGTAGAATAATAATACTAATGGAATTATGAAGAGATAAAATAAATGCTTATTGATTGATGGAGATAACTTTTACAAAAAGTTGCTTTAGCTACTAAGGGATTTTCAACTTTTAACCCTTAGTCTCCACTTTGATACCTCGTTAAAACCCCTTTTAGGAAAACCTTTATTTGGGGAAACACCATGAAGTTGGAAAAAAGAGTACATCAGGAAGTGGAGTTCGCTTCTAGCTATAGTTTCTCCTCATGTTGCAGGCATGCCACGACCTAGGGAGCTCGGTACCATCCAGGTCGGATACTTTGTAATACTCTTTTTGGAGTATTTCAATTATCCTATATGGCCCCTTCCAATTGGCAGCGAGCTTTCCTTCAACTGACTTGTTCACGCCAATGTCGTTCCTAATCAAGACCAAGTCATCTGAGGTGGAGCTTCTACGAATGACTTTCTTATTGTATCTGTTCGTCATTCTTTGCTTTAGTGCTGCTTCCCTTATCTGGGTCTGTCCTCGGACTTCCGGGAGTAGTTCGAGTTCTTCTCTATGTGCCCTAAGATTGCCGACCTCATCATAGAACCTCACCCTTGGACTTTGCTCGTTGACTTCAACTGGTATCATGGCTTCTATGCCATAAGCAAGTCGGAAGGGTATTTTCTAGTAGCTAATTGAGGTGTGGTTCTATAGCCCCACAACACTTGAGGGAGCTCCTCGACCCAAGCCCCATTTGCATTTTGAAGCCTTTTCTTCAATCCTGCCAGTATGACTTTATTGGCTGCCTCAGCTTGCCTTTGCTTGTGGGTGTTCAACCGAGGTGAACTCGTGCTTGATATTCATACTGGCTACCAAGTTTTTGAATATAGAGTCGGTGAGCTGGGTACCATTATCCGTGGTGATGGAATAGGGAATGCCATATCTGGTAATGATATTCTTATAGAGGAACTTCTGACTTTCCTGAGCTGTGATGGTGGCTAAGGGTTCTGCTTTGATCCATTTCGTGAAGTAGTCCACTTCCACTATGAGGTATTTTACTTGTCCAAGCGCTTGGGAAAAAGGTCCGAGTAGGTCTAATTCCCATTTTTACAAAAGGCCATGGAGAAGTTATGCTTATAAGTTCTTCTGGGAAAGTGACATAAAATTTAGCATGCATTTGGCATGGCTGACATTTATTCACGAATTTGGTAGCATCCTTCTGCAAGGTCGGCCAATAAAACCCAGCTCGGACAACTTTTCTGACTAAAGACCTTGCTCCGAGATGGTTTTCGCAGATACCATTGTGCACCTCTTCCAAAACTTCTGTCGTGTTTGAGGTCGGGACGCACTTTAGTAATGGTATGGATATTCCTCTTCTATAAAGAATATTTTTCACCAAGGTGTAACTTTGTGCCTCCCTCCAGATTTTCTTGGCTTTTTTTCCTCCTTAGGTAGGATGTTGAATTTTATATATTCGATTAATGGGGTCATTCACCCAAGGTCCAAGTTGGACACCTCTAGGAGATCTTGTTTAGCCTCTATTTTCATTACAGAGGGCCCTTGGGGAGTTTCTTGGATCAGGTTTCTGTTATTTTCTCCTAGCTTGGTACTTGCTAACTTGGAGAGGGCGTCTGCTTTGCTGTTAAGATCCCAAGTTATATGTCTGACCTCGGTCTTTGAGAATCGCCTAAGGTACTCCAAAGTTTTGTCTAAGTACCTTTTCATATTTGGGTCTTCAGCCTGATACTCTCCATTGATTTGAGAAGTCACCACTTGAGAGTCACTGAAGTCCACTACTTTGGTTGTACCGACTTCTTCTGCTAGCTTTAACCCGGCAATCAAGGCATCATATTATGCCTGATTGTTGGAGGCCGAGAATTAAAATTTTAGGAAGACTTCTATTTGGGTTCCTTCTTGGTTGACCAGTATTATGCCTACACCGCTTCCGACTTTATTGGAAGAGCCGTCGACATACAACTCCCAAGTTGTGGAGGCGTCTTGATCCCCCGCGTATTCCACCATAACGTCGGTCCGACACTGAGCTTTAACCGCTGATCGAGTTTTATACTTTAGGTCGAACTCGGATAGTTCTATAGCCCATTGAACCATTCTGCCCGCAATATCTGTTTTTAGAAGAATTTGCTTCATGGGCTGGTTCATTCGAACTTTTATTGTATGAGCTTGAAAATAAGGTCGTAGCCTTCAAGATGCAACTATTAAGGCATACGCAAACTTCTCGAGTTTTTGGTATCTTAACTCAGGGCCTTGCAGAACTTTGCTAGTGAAGTATACAGGATGCTACCCGACCTCATCCTCCCGTATCAGTGCTGACGCCACAGCCATTTCGGCTATAGACAATTACAGGACGAGCTCTTCCCCAATTTTAGGTCGAGTCAGAACAGGAGGTTGGCTAAAAAACGTTTTGAACTCCTGGAACTCCATTCGAACTGACATCCTTTTCTTAGTAGAAAAAAAGTGGTAGGGATCTCAATACTGATCCTGCCAAAAACTTGGAAAGAGCTGCAAGTTGGTCGTTCAGCTGCTGAACTTCCCATAAATAGGTCGGGCCCTTCATTTCCAGGACTACTCTACACTTATCGGGGTTAGCTTCAATCTCCCTTTGAGTTAGCATAAATCCTAGAAATTTATCAGCCTCCACTGCAAAGGTGCACTTTGCGGGATTTAATCTCATCTCATGCGCCCTTATAGTGCTAAAGACTTGTGAGAGGCCAGTCAGGAGGTTGGCCTCATCCTTGGTTTTTATTAACATATCGTCCACATATACCTCCATTAAACTTCCAAGGTTAGGTGCAAATACCTTGTTCATCAGCCTTTGGTATGTGGCTCCTGCATTCTTTAACCCGAAGGGCATGACCATGTAGCAGTAATTTACTCTAGGCGTGATGAAAGATGTCTTTTCCTGATCCGGCCTGTACATTGCGATTTGGTTATATCTTGAGTATGCATCCATGAATGACAAGTATTGATATCCCGAGCTGGAGTCTACCAGGGTATCAATATTTGGAAGAGGATATGGGTCTTTTGGACAAACTTTGTTCAAGTCGGTGTAGTCGACACACATCCTCCACTTGCCGTTCTGCTTCTTGACTAGCACCACGTTTGCCAGCCAGGCCGGATACTTGACTTCTCTGATAAAGCCGGCCTCCAAAAGGGCTTGTATTTGTTCTTCGACCACTTGAGCCCGTTTAGGGCTGAACTTTCGTCTTCTCTGTTGAACAGCTCGAGATCCTGGGTACACCGACAACTTATGCGTCTTGAGCTCGAGATCTATCCCAGCCATGTCGGAAGCTTTCCAAGCGAAGATGTCAGAATTTTCTAGTAAGAGCTTTATCAACTTCTACTTCAAATCTCCTTTTAGATTGGCTCCTATGTTAGTATTTTTCCCGTCGTCTTGCCCGATCTGAACTTCTTCAGTCTTTCCTCTGGGCTGTGGTCACAACTCCTCCTTAACTCAGATGCCTCCGAACTCAATGATGTTCACCTCCTTGCCTTTACCCTTCAGGTTTAGGCTTTCATTGTAACACTTTCTCACCAGCTTCTGATCTCCCCTGATGGTTGTAATTCCCTCTGGTGTTGGAAATTTTATGCAAAGATGGAGGGGTAGATACCACTGCTCTAAGCCGATTTAGGGTCGTTCTACCTATCAAGGCATTATAGGCCAAGCCCACATCGACGACAATGAAGTTGATGCTTAGAGTTTTAGATTTCATTCCCTTTCCAAAACTGGTATGTAGGAGTATGAATCCCAGTAGTTTTATTGGTGTATCCCCCAATCCGTAGAGGGTGTCAGGGTATACCCTTAACTCCTTTTCGTTCAATCCAAACTTATCAAATGCTGGTTTGAACAGGATGTATGCTGAGCTTCCCTGATCCACCAGAGTTCTGTGTAGATGGGCGTTGGTGAGGATCATGGTAATCACCACCGGATCATCATGTCCTGGAGCAATACTTTGTCCGACTTCTTTGGTGAAAGAGATGGTTGAAAGGTCGGGTAGTTCACTCCTGACTTGGTAAACTTCCTTCAGATGTCTTTTACGAGATGATTTGGTGAGTCCTCCACCAGCAAACACTCCCGAGATCATATATATATGTCGTTCCGGGGTTCGTGGTAGTGGATCTCTCCTATCTTTCTCATCTCGCTTCCTCTTTCCATGATTGTCCAGCCTTTCTATGAGATATCTGTCAAGCCAACCTTCCCTAGCTAGCTTTTCTATTACATTTTTTAAGTTGTAACAATTATTGGTAGAGTGCCCATATAATTTATGATATTCACAATATTCGCTACGACTCCCCCCTTCTTGTTCTTGATAGGCCGGGGGGGAGGTAACTTTTCAGTGTGGCAAATTTTCCTGTAAATATCGACTATGGAAACTTGTAGGGGAGTGTAAGAATGATATCTTCTGGGCCTTTCAGACTCGACTTCTTATTTCTTCTTGGGCTCCCTCTCCTTTTCCTTTGATGAGTTAGGGTGCCCGGATCGCCAGCTCAGTTCCTGCAGTCTGGCATTTTCTTCCATATTGATGTACTTTTCTGTTATTTCTTGTACATCTCTCAAAGAAGTCAGATGCCTTTTAGGGATGGACTGAGAGAAGGGGCCTTCTCAGAGTCCATTTACTAAGCCCATGATCACTACTTCTGTAGGCAGGTCTTGAATTTCTAAGCACGCCTTATTGAATCTTTCCATGTAGTCTTTCAGGGTTTCTCGAATCTCCTGTTTTACTCCCAGGAGACTAGGCGCATGCTTGACTTTGTCCTTCTGGATTGAAAACTGCATAAGGAACTTACGTGAGAGGTCATCGAAGTTGGTGACCGACCTTGGGGGAGGCTATCGAACCACTTCATCGCCGCCTTTGTCAAAGTTGTTGGAAAGGATTTGCAGCGGGTAGCATCAGAGGCGTCGACTAGATACATCTGACTTTTGAAGTTGCTCAAGTGATGCTTTGGGTCGGTAGTCCCGTCGTACAAATCCATGTCAGAGCTTTTGAAGTTCCTTGGAACTTTTGCCCTCATGATGTCTTCGCTGAATGGGTCTTCTCCCCCCAATGGGGTGTCTTCTCGGTCAGCGTGAGAATTCCTATTTTAGAGGTGAGATTCTAGTCTTAAGAGCTTTTCTTCAAGCTCTTTTCGTCGTTAAGCTTCTCTCCTTAGGTTTCTCTTTGCTTTTTGCGCGTCATTCCAGTTCTTGCCCCAGCTATTCTAGCCGTCCTTGGTGGCCGTGTAGCAGCCCCAAGAGATCGACAGAGTGAGGTTGTCCCTCTTTCTCTGGTTTGTGCACTTTAGAAGAGATTCTTCTTGGGTCTTGCATGCCTGAGGGACCTTCTCTATGTTGTCTATCCACTCCTTGCAGAGATATTATGGCTCTGTTATTATTGACTGCATCTTGATGCTCTTACTTAGGTTCCGATGCAGTATGTCCGTCCTTGTTCTGGTCTTCTGCCATTATGGATTGATCTCCCAGGTCCGTGGCAACGGTGCCAACGTTACGAAGGTAACCTAAAATAAACGGATTGGGCTTGGATGGAAGGCCCGAACGCTAGAAGGAGGTAGTTTCTGACTTGGTTTGCGTCTGGGAACTGCCGTCCAAGTTGTGAGTATTTGGCAAAATGGGGGTGGTACCTGCAAAGACACTTCAATGCCTAAGCTAGCAAGGGGGTAAACAGGTTTTGAGAGTATTGAAACTTTACTTTACCTGAGTATATCAGTGTATCTATAGGTGATGATCCAATAACCACCATTGGAGTAGTTCCACTTCTTAAGGTGGATAACCGTTCCTTTATCTAAAGGTTGTTGAAATATCTCTTCTAGAAGTGGATGAGAGATTTTAGGGGGCAGTTACTTATTTGAATAAGCGTTATCTGCCAGCTGATATCGAACCCGACTTCTTTGAGGAGGTCAGGTAAGTGGTAAAGGCCAACCTTTGGATTGGGCCTTTTTTAGCTTACTTGGGCCTGGACCATAGTATTGGGCCTGAGCATGAACAGGGAGTATCTCAGATGCCATGATTCCGTTATGTGATAGGGTGACGGTGAATCACATCTTGGGTGCACCGGTGATATGCATAAGTGCTGATATCGAATACTCAGCATTTGCTCAAAAAATGATGGGGTCTCAGCACTTGAGATAAGAGCAACTCCGTAATTTCTCTCTCAGAGTCCAAGATGTAGTTAAGAACTCATGGTACAAATGAAACTGGTCCTAATGATTAGATTGTTAAAAGTTAAAACTCATGGGTCGCTGAATGGGGCGAGGGAAAAAAGCATATGTGATGGTCTTCGATTATGTGAAATCGCCATTAATGCTTCGTAATCGTATCCCACTGTTTGCCTATTTTCGGTGGATTCAAATTTTTCTAACGAATATTTTGAGAATATTTTTTAAAATTTTTATTTATAATAAATAATAAATTAATTAGAAATTAATTTTTTTATAAAAAAGGTATTTTGATAAATAATGAATAGGTATATTTTTTATTGAAATAAATTAAAATTATAAAAATATTTCATTTAAAATTTAGATAATTCTAGTTGAAATTAATAATTTAATTTAATTCAATTAAAAGAAATATACATATATTGTTGTACTAGCTATTTATGAATACTGCAAAATTAATATGGAAGATAGACGATTTTATCTCAAGTGACGTATTTTAAAATTGCGTAATTTAAAATTATCCATTTAAAACATAGCAATCAAGTTACGTAATTTAAAACTGTCATCAAATTATTTTTCTAAAAACCATCTCATTTTAAATGACGTGTTTAAATGGGTAGTTTCAAATTATTTGAGTTAAAATTGCTCATTAAAATCGTCTATCTCCCATATTAATTGAAACGTTCCAATTAAAATGATTATATCTTGGAGCCCTCATCCAAAACAATTGCATTTAATTGCATTTATCTCGGATGTTCAGTATCCAATATCAACGCATGTTCTTATCACGATGCATCTGAAATATGACTGACAATCACTCTATCTCTATCACAGAATATCCGAGATATACTCATTTTTTAAACACCCCTTGGCATGTGAAATATGAGCGAGTATGATTTTTGTAATTACTTCACTGATTATTTATTTTCGTAAATATTATATTTATTTAATTTAAATAAAAAATGAGTAAACTACCATTTTTATTCACGAAAGTTTTATACACTGACAAATTTATCCACAAAAAAAAGAAATTACTATTTGTACCCATAAAACATGAGTTCCATATAACAAAATTATCCAAACGTTGAAAAATAACCTAAAAACTCTAAATTACCCTTTTCCTAACCCTAGTCTCAATACCCCTCTCAGCAAATTTCAATCATCTCTTTATTCTTTTCATCAATTTTACCACCCCCTTCACCAACACCATCATCACCGCCACTGTCACCAACCGTCAGCCTTATCTTCCTCCTTCTCCACTGTCACAGCTATAAACAACAACAACTTCACTCTAACTTTTAATTTTACTTCTCATCATCACTTCTACTCCAATCCCAAATCATATCAATACTATTACCACCATTACCATCACCACCCTTCCTCCATTACTTTCAATATAATATCGGAAGGAGAAGCACCTTTGGATGCTGAAAATTGAAAATTTGGTAAGATCGCTTTGGTGGGATCGCATGTGAATAACACAGGAATCTTGCACATGATGGTGGTGATTTGAGAGAGTGAGAAATCGTTGACTTTGAAGAAGAGATGACGAAATCTGGTTTGATGGGGTGTCAAAGAGAACGCGCTTGTGTGCTCTGAGAAAGTTTTCATGGAAGAAACCGCACTTAGCGGTGAGGTAGGAGATAGTGAAAGAGTGGCGGTCATCGAAGTGGAGGTGGTTGAGAAGAGGAATGAGTGGCGGCATGTTTGTGATAGAAGAGGAGAAAAACGCAAGGCGTAGAGCAGATGAGCAGTTGTAGGAAGCAAAGGTTGCAATAAGCAAAGGATCATCACTATCGTTGTTGTTTATGGCTGTGGAGAAAGAAAAAAGTGAGGTTGACGGTTGGTGGCGGTGGAGATGGTGGTGGTGTTGATGAAGGAGGTGATGAAATTTCTGAAAAGAATAAAGAAATGGATGAGATTTGGAAGAAGGGGGTTGAGATTAGGGTTAGAAAAGGGGTAATTTGGGGTTTTAAAATGATTTTTCAACATTTGGATAATTTTGTTATATGGAACTCATGTTTTATGGGTAAATGATAATTTCCTTTTTTATGAATAAATTTGTCAGTATTTAAAATTTTTGTGGATAGAAATGGTAGTTTACTCTAAAAAAATCCATGAATCTTAGGAGAAAAGTCCTAAAAAAATGAAATAAAGAAAGAAAAGCTAGCAAAATAGTAAAGTGAATCCGTGAATAAATGTGATGAATCTAGATAATTGTCAATTTACTAGCAACAGAGACAATCAAACACAGAGAGCCTGTTTCTCTTTCAGTTCAGCCCAGCGTTCCCTCCTAATCCTCTCAGTCATTATTTATTTTTGGAGTAGAGTGACAATTAGGTCTCTGAAGATTATAATTTGGGACTAATTAGTTCTTAGAGAAAAAAATACCAATTTGATTATCTAGGATAGCAAATGGTGAACACATGATGTCCTTTTATCAATTCATCAACTAATATATATATGGAAAAAAGACAGATAGGTCACTGACTTTTTAAATTTTTGACAAATACATCCCTGACAAAATTTAAATACAAAAAGTTCCTGACTTTAACAAACGGAGGACAATTTAGTCCTTCCGTCTATTTGCCTCTCATACACCAAACGGAACTGGCTGACGTGGCTGAAACGGTGTCCAGGTGTCCGTTATGGTGCCACGCTGGAAGGAGAATAAAGTTCAAAGGACAAATAAGTCCTTGACGTCATTTTGCAAATAAAATTCGAAGGACAAATAGGTCCTTGAGAATTTAGTTCATTATACTTCTATTATACTTCTATTATGAGAATTTAGTTTATAAAATTATGCTTGTATTTTGAAATCTAGTTAACTTGTTGTATTCTGCAATTTAAATTATTTGTATTAAAATTGTAGAAATTGGGCTTATTCTCTTTCTACTTTTTTTCTTAAATTGCATTGTTTTAGTGCATTTGTGTATTATATTATAATTTGTTAAATTGTATTAGTTCAGTTTTTATCATACCAGTGGCATTAGTTAGCATCAGTTCATTTATGTATCAAGTTAGCATTAGTTCATTTGTGTATCATTCATGTATTAAGTTATCATTAGTGTATTTGTGTATTATATTAGAACTAGTATTTTTATCCATAATAACATTACGAGAATATTTTTTTTTAAATTATAGTTCACTTTGTTCTAACAGTATAAATTATGCATGGCACAAAAGATTTATAAAATCAAACTACTTTTACAAAAAAGTCGTAATTTGACAAAAATCTCTGGCTAAGAAGACCAAGATATCTACAGATAAAAAATTAAATAATAAGATTTTTAGTTATTATTTTTATATGAAAAAGTCTAATTTTTTATTAATAATTAATTTTAGCTTTTGTTATCTAAAATTTAAAATAATTTAATGTGTATATTTTTACATTTAAAATATTTTAATTGTAAAAAATTATCGGATGATATATTTTGATTTGTCAAATTACTAATATAAAATATAATTATATATAGAGTGAAAATAATAGAGAGAAATAGAAAAATGGAGAGAGGTAGATGAAAGAATTTAGGAAAGGAGTTTATTAATTTTGAAAAAAAATATTTTCTCTCAATTTTAATAAGAGTGTCATGTGACACATTTAATTATTAAATTAGATAGTAATATATGATACATATAGAAGTATAATGAACTAAATTCTCAAGGACTTATTTGTCCTTCGAACTTTATTTGCAAAATGACGTCAATGACTTATTTGTCTTTCGAACTTTATTCCCCTTTCTGCGTGGCACCGTAACGGACACTTGGACACCGTTTCAGCCACGTCAGCCAATTCCGTTTGGTGTATGAGAGGCAAATAGACGGAAGGACTAAATTGTCCTCCATTTGTTAAAGTCAAGGACCTTTTTGTATTTAAATTTTGTCAGGAATGTATTTGTCAAAAATTTAAAAAATTAGGGACCTATCTGTCTTTTTTTCTATATATACTGTTAATTACTCTAACGTGTCTATTTATGAAAGATAGTCATGTAGCTAATAACTTTTGGAGCAAAATTTCACTTGTTTTGATAGAAATTGTGATAAATAGAGAGCATTTGATAATCGATATATGAAAACTCAAAAGATAATACATATTTTACCGTTCAAAATTATATTGTTTTCCTGCTTATGTGATAGTAATGAGATATGCACCATTGTAAATAACGAAATACATGCATAATTTCGTTTCATTTCACATTATTGACTGACAGAAGGACATACATGTCTACCGTTTATTATCTTAGAGGACCTAATTAGTATTTTTTTTAAAGATTAACTAGTAGTCTAAGGTCAACATCTTTGAGAATCTAACCGGTCACTAGGAGTGTTCAAATCGAAACCAATCCAAATTGAACCATTCACCCAATCCAATTCAAATCGAAAACCGATTAAAACCGCACTAATTCGGATTTGATTGGATTATATTTTTTTGCAAACTGCTGGATCGGATCAGATTTCAGATCTAATTTTCATAATCGATCCAATCCAATCCAAACCGTACAATGCGCTATAATATTATTATTTTATTATTATATTTATAATTATACTTATAACATGTTTAATTTTTTATATATTTTTATATTATTCATATATTATTATTATTTAATAAATAGTTTTTGTTCAAAATGTTATTTATTTATTTATTTTAACTAACCTATAATTTTATTTATATTGTTATGTTATTGTTGGCTTTTTAAGATATTGTTGATACTTGTTATGTTATTGTTGTTTATTTAAAATTTGATGTTGAGACTTGTTATATGTATTTAATTTTTTTAATTTATAAAACCGCAAATCCAATCCAATCCAAACCGATTGAAATTGGATCGGATCGGATCAGATTTTTTTTTTTAAAATATCCAATCGAAATCGCACCGTAAATAAAATCAGTGTTCGAATCGGATGAATTTTTGATTCAAAACAGATCCATATCGCACCGCGAACACCCCTACCTGTCACTTACTCACTTTACTCTTTATTTTAAAATTATTATTAGTTATTAATTAATGAAAATTTAGTAACCCAAAAAGAAAAAGGAAAAAAAAACCGAACAGAAACGAGACGGCGTTCTCTTGGCACATGCTTGCAGCTATGGCTGATGCTGCAGCTGTAGAGTGTTGTGGTACGCAATATTCATGCGACACAGCGAGCAACACCCTCTCATGGATCAACGCCATCGTCGACTTCATCGCCCCTTTCAACTCTTTAATTAATGCCCACGTCGTCAATTTCTTCACGGTGCAGTCACCACTAACAGTTTCTTTCGAGAAAGGGAAAAGAAATATTTTTTTTTTCAAAATTAGGGCTAACTTGGTATGGTTAAATTTCAGGATAGGCTGTGGGAGAATGTTGACAAGGAATGGATGGATTGTCTCCGCAGAGAACCTGTTCAGAATCTTCTCTTGATACCATCTGGAGTGGTGCAGGTTATTTTTTTGGTTACATACTTACATTCCTCATTTATTTTGATTTTTTTCAAATTGAATTTTCTATTTTTAGCTGGGGTTAGGGTTCAAGTTGTAGGATAAATAGATAATTGCACTAGAATAATTGAATGGGAGTTATGCGGCATTTTTTGCTTTTGGTGGAGTTATCCCTTTGGATTTGAAGGCTTAATGCCCTAGCTTATAACGCAGGTAAATAGGCGTTAAGGAATCCTTTTTTTTTGGTCTTTAGGTATCCTTTGATGCATTGAGGAAGCAAGGGTGTTTTTTTGGATTTTATTTTTTTATTTATAATAGAAAAAAAATCCGTGCTTTTTTTTTTTTTAGTGATAGGTGTTTTTGATTCAACAGATTTTGCCAGCTTTAAGGTTAACTTAACTTTGCTCAGCTGAGTTAGGCCATGGGATCTAAATATCTAGTGTGATATGTAAGCTAGGGTTGAGTGACAACCAAGTGCCGCTCTGCGGTGGTTGAAAATGCTTGAATTGCTGCTGGTTCTGTAGATTTCTTTCTGTAGTGTGGTATTATTAGATGTTCAGCTCGTGAGATTTTGGCATTGTTTTATATGATTTTCATAGATACTTAATTGTGCCGCGGTGGTCATGCTCTGTTGGGAGTGTGTGTGCGTGATTCACACAAAAGAGCACAGTAAATGTAGAAGATAGGTGTATTGAATTGGGAATTCCTTCACAATATATCAAGAATCCTAGGTGATACCAAAGTGGATTTCTCTCTGCTGGGGGACACCCTCTAAAATGCCGTCACAAAATACTCCTAATTAACTCTGTCCCTCTGTTTTTTACAAGCGTTTCCTCTACTCTTTTGGTCTTCCCTAACCATTTTTACCACCCAACTAAGTCAATTGAGTTGTCCTATTCTGGCCCTTTCCTCTCTTCTTGCTATATACTTGCTCAAATTATTCCTATTTCCTACCAGAGTCTCTGCGTTTTTATTCTTGATGGCAAGTTCATCTTCTTGTGTGTGCGCGCTTTACTTTAGCCTCTAGTTTCCAGGTCTTTATGATGTTTCTTGATTCCAGTCCTAGAACTCTAGAAGGATTCATGGAGTGGTGATTTTTCTGTCCGAGTTCTTTCTGAATGATAACATCCTTTTGTGCTTTCTTCCTTTTGGAATCCTTCTTGTGTTTACTCTTGGAAAAAAGTCTACCTCCTTGCTTGCCGAATTTGAATAAATTCCTTCTAATCCTATTTGGAAAGAGCAGGTTTTTATATGCTAAATTAAGTCTGTAATTTCTGCCACCATTTTACTTAATTGTATGTTTAGTTGTTGTTATTTATGCATTTTGTGTTTTATAATTCTTACAGTGGTTTTCATTTATTGTCATCTTTCTTTATTTCATTTAGTTTTGTGTGCCAATGTTCTGCTTGTTTACCCATATTTCTCTCTAATGAAAAAATTTTCTGGCAGGACTACTGGCCAGCTTCTTTGAAGCAATTCATCCTAAAGTTAAGGGCTTTAGCACTTTGTCAAGAACAAGTAGATGTAAACACAGTATGTTCACCTTTACCCTTTCTGAACAAGGTTTATACATTCTATTTCGTTATTGCTTACTAATAATTAATATCACATGCAACAAAATCCAAGGATGGCATTTGAATTAACTTTTTGCTTGGACTCTTGGGTAGTTTTTACTGTGAAATAATCTCTGTTGGGGTAGTTTGATATTGATTATGTTTTTGTCCCCTTATTTATGAGCTGATAGAAACTTGGTAACAAGTAGCATTAATCTTTCAGGTGTTTTGGTTATATCAATCCTAAGTCATGTTGATTATCTTTTGATATTTTTGTTTGTTCATTGGATTTAGTAACACCAGATTTAGGCCTTTCGGGAATGTTGGTTTGTTTTCAGTTTCAATTTTATGTTAATTAGTTCTCACTGATATGCTGAAAATAATGCTATGTTTAAATTATGTATTTCTTTTCCATTATTTTTTTGAAGGAAATAGATAAAAATAAAATAATAAATCTTGTTTTCTCTATTTCCTTAAAAAAATGCTTAAAACAGGAAACTAGATCAAAACAAGCTAGCAATTTTGTAATTAATAATGACGATATCAACTTAAAATAAAAATAGAAGACAAAGCAAACAGCTCTTGTTGTGCTCCATGGCAATTTGTTTAAGTTCAAAATAATCTTGGAAAGTTTTTTCAGAACATAATAAGAAAAGTCATTTGAAGAATTAATATACTTTCTGTGTCCAAGCCAAATGGCTGCTTCAAGGATTTTGAATTCGCAGTTTTAAATGTTTTATACTTGCAGGCATTACCTGGTCCGTATATTACTTCACTTAACACTGTTCTTGCTCAAGGCATGAACGTGAAGAAAAAACATGAAGTAAGTCAACGTTTATCACGCTCTTGTATTGCTTTCTTTATTCCGCAAGTTGTTCCCCTGAACCAAAGGCTTTAATAAGAAAGTTTTGAATATACATTTCACTTTCATTTTCAGCAAAAGATTTATTGGCTTAAAATGTATCAGGTAAATAGAGTTTAATTTGTGCAGGTAGAAATACTTTCGGCTGTTGTAAGCACAGTCGCCAATAATGTTAGAGCTGATGCTGTTATTGATGTTGGTGCTGGTCAGGTGTGGCTTCATGTACTCTTGCTTACATTTTTTACATGCATGATGCTGAACGCAGGTGGGACGAGGCTTTGGGAATTTGGGTAGCACTTAGAAAAGACAGTTGAATTTAACTTCAGTGGTTTGTGCATGGGTGGATATGGTCTGTAAAAGCTTGCACAAGGTTAGGATGTTACATGGAAGTTAGTCCAATAACAAGAGATAGAGGGAGACCTGTAAAAACTAACATGAAATTGTTACTAAAGATTTTTTAGTGTAATGACCAAAATATAGGCATGATTTATGATGGGATACTTTCGCTTTGTCTAATCCACTTAGTTAATCCATCTATTGGGAAAAGATGGTGGTGGTTGTTGATGATGATGATACTGATCCTAGGCAAGTTGAGGGACATGGTATGGTACTCTGGTTAGAACTTATCTTCTTTTGAGTCCTTAAGAGCTAGTTGCCTCAATGTTGTGCCTTCCTCTATTGATGATTGTGGTATGATAATTTACTTCTTTGTCATTTGCAATCCCTCGTTTTCAAAATTGCAAATCTGTGATTCACTACTTTGTTGTTTCCATTAGTTCCATCAATACCAATGAGGAAATTTTGTTTGTTTTATGCTCTATTTATAGGGTTATCTTGCACAAGTGCTTGCCTTTCAATATCAGCATCCTGTCATTGCGATTGATGCATGTTCTCATCATGGAAGTGTTACTGATGCACGTGCAGAACGAATTAAAAAGCACTATGTGTCACAGATGTTAAAATCTGGGTATGTTCTCCTTATTTACTGCAATGTTCACTTATATTTTGGGGTACCTATGAGATCCTTGAGGTTGTACAAAATGGCAAATGTATGATAAGGAACAGAATGAAGTAAAATAAGCATGCTAGGAATTCCAACCATAACCATTGGATATCACATGACAAATATACAAGTTTAGGGGAAAAAAGTGATGTGAATATGTCAATATTTGTGTTCGGGAGGATGATTTGCATTTGACGATGTCTCAATAGGTGGTCAAAGTTGTCCATATTATTATTTTAATATCTACCGATACTATTATCATTAATTATTGTTGTTGCTGTTGTTTTTATGAAAATTCATTTATGTGTTTACTTTCTTTTTGCTCTAGATCAGGCATGTGGAGTTTGAATGTTCCAAAGACAATCACATGTCATGTATTGTCAATTGATACATTGAAAACTTTGGTTGAAGCATCTTTGCCTGTAGATGATGCTTTGCAATCCACATCAATGGGGAACCAAAACAAAGATCAAGGGAAAATATGTTGGTCCGGTAATGCAAAGAGAAAACCTTCGACTGTTCTTGCTGGGCTTCATGCCTGTGGTGACCTTTCAGTGACTATGCTGAAGTTAGTTCCGAAATTTGGATAAGTTGCTTTGTTTCTTCCTCTTACTATCCTTGAATCTCTTTTTAGATTAAACAATAATTTTCAGAAAGAAAGGTAGAGAGCACGTTACAAGGAGACAATAAAAGAAGTCAGTGAAGCAAACATTCCAATCCCTGAATAATTTTAAAATATAATCAAGAAAATCCAACCACCCAAATGATATATAATTTCTTTAAAACTCACAACTTCGGGACTTCTGTCCAAACAAGATATCTGATAGTTGACTAATATCTGATCCATTTCAATTTTTGTCCATACATCAAAGCACCACCTTTTCTTCGCTGTGACCATTGATTTTTCTCCATGTAAAGTTGAGAAGCCTGTTTTATATCATTGCCATTGTTTGTGTGTGTTACTTTTATTATATATTATATAATCTACAATTTACATTCTGCAAAGTTGTAATTCATCCAAATTCTTTTTTTGTTAGGACTTTCATAGAGTGCCAAGATGTTAAAGCTGTTGTTAGTCTTGGTTGCTGTTACAATTTATTGTCAGAAGGAAGTGCTAAGGATGGTGAATCTGAATTTGGGTTTCCAATGAGTCATGCTGTAAGATCTGCGGGTTTATCACTTGCAAAAAATGTGCGTGATCTTGCTTGTCAGGTAAGTGATATTTTTGGTCCCCTCTTCACCTTTTTATATACTAGCTTACTAAAGGGAGGGTGAAACAGAGTTATGAGAAAATGACTAATGTTTTGCTAATTGTGACACCTTTCTTCAGTCAGGCTTGTAAGTTTTGATGCCATTTAAAGGCATAGAAATCTCCTAATGCTTTTCTCCTTTCACTATCTTGAACATGCAGTGCAGTTATTGAATATTGTTCAATTAGTGTTACACTACTTATTTCATTGATATGTAAGGTATTATTAGATAAAGACCATAATTATGCATAACATAGACCATTTAGCTTATTTGATTAATAACCATATTTGTGAAAAATAGTTACATACCCTAATGAGGAAGTGGCTCTGCTTTTCTTTCTGCAGGCAGGTTCTTGCACAAATTCAGTGCATGATTCAAGTAAAACAATACAAATTAAAATTTAGGAATATAATGATGCATGACTAACTGAATAAACAATGGTTTAAGCTGAAGAGTACCAAAGTGTGTTGTAGGTCATTTAGAATCATATAAGCGTTGTCTTCCTAAACAGAAAATTGTGCTCCTGTCATTTTTCTGCAAGCGAATTCTATGAATTTACTATTTTCTTTATCCTTTTAAGTTTTTACTTTAAGTTCATGTGAGAAACATACCACACCAACTGCATTTTATCTTGCTAGAGTGCAGATAGATGGAGGAGCTTGGATATGCATGCCGGAATTCATAACTTTGAGTTGCATGCTTTTCGTGCCGCATTTCAAATGGTATTGAATTATCACTTAGTCTTGTCATCTAATTTATGTGTTACTTTCTGGATGTCTTTTGGATGAGTGGTACACATTTCATAATATAGGAAGATCTATTGAGGAAAAGATGGTAAAATCTTTCCTTGGGCAATTTAATTTTGTCATGTATGGAGAAGTTCAGTAAAAGTCTTAAGAAGTAGATTGGATGGAAGGTGACATTAAGGTTAGATGTTGAAAGCATTTAGGAAAAAAGTAGAAACAAAATCCAGTTAAGAAGTACTATTTTGTTTTTATTGAATGGGGGCTATCTTGGGATTGAGTCTGTATTTGTCAAATAGGAAGTGACAAATAATTAAAGTGAAATCGGTAACATACGGAGACAGAGTGCTTTTCTTCTTTTCTTCTTTTCCATTTCTGATCAAGAGACAAAGATATTCATTTAACGATGCATTCTTCCCTTGTACGTAGATATAACATCTCTATGTATATTTGTGATGGCAGGTTCTTTGTAAATATTATCCAGATTTCACAATAAACACTCCTTCAATTGGCCGTAAAGGGAAGGCTCTGCGTCGGAGACATCAAAGGAGATCTGCAGAGTCCCATCTGCATCTTAAAGGAAGTACTGGTCTCCTGAGGCAAGATTTTCTGCCTGTAGTTTCCACGGAATCTGAAGCCGGTATTTGAATCAATCTCTTTTGAGAGTTTATGGCTGTTATTGTTGAAAATCCATTTTTTCTGTCAACTTTTCACCCAATGAATAGTTGGACGAACAAGGAACTTGAGATGAAAAGAGATGGGAAGTTATGATCTCAAACTAGGGGATGAAGTAATCTTCTTGGCTACTTTATGGCTATTGGCAAGATAATGGCTATTTTAATTAGATTTCTCCAATGGATATGCAAAAAATTGGAAATCTTTGTTTTGTTTATTCTTGTCCAATTCTTGTCTTTTTATCATTTTGTAGGAGACCTTTTTGTTTGTTATTATACATGTTACCCATATTTGATATTCATCTCTCCGTGAATCTAGAAAACCTTGGTGAAAAACTATCTTGCAATTACAATAGTAGTTAGTAGACACTTAAAAAGTTGATAATGAGAGTATATTTGACACATTTCAAAGTACCTTGTGATTGTTTGGTGATGTGCGGTGGTGTTGGATTCACTGATGTACATGCTTAGCCTTTCTCAATGTGTTACAGACGAGATTTTGGCCCCTCCAATAGAAGTACAAGCTGGGTGTGGAGGGACTAAATCCCGCGACACATTTTTACATTTTGAGAACTTCTGCCACTCTGGATTGTCTCATCTTGGTATTAAGCTTTCAAATGATGTAAACCTTAAAGGCATATGGAAGGAAGCAGAACCATTTTTGGTACGTCACTTTCAATTTCTTCCATTATTTAAAAGTTCAAATGTCTGTGGTTATAAGGTCTGTAGATCTTAGTTTTATTACTTTGTCTAGAAAGTTATTATTTCTTTGCCATGAAGGGTGCTTGGGTTTAATTTTGCAGAACGGAGGGAAGAGAAGGAATTTTATAGTGAAGTACTCTTCAGTCTTCACCCCTTTCCTTCCCACCCTTCCCCTTCATAATTTTGTTCACAAACACAGACTACATTTTTTCTTTACCTTCCAGTGGGGTTATTATTATTATTAATTTTGTTAATTCAATATTATAAATATTAATTTTCATTAAAAGCAGGATGCAAGAGTTATTCTTATTTCATTTATTACTTGCTTAGTTTGATGACTAAATTTGCATATTCTATTTATATTGACATCGGCATCATTTAGTTTGTTTAAGCTCCAAAGTCCAAACAGGTCCTTGGGATTGTAAGCATTCAACTTTCATGTGTGAACGAGATTTGTTAGTGCCAAACAGTTGGTTGGGTTGGGTGGAGCTTTAGTTGGATTAATAGGGCATGCAGGAGATGAAATCATGAATCCAGCCCCCACGTTGTTTTCCATGTTTCCAGTCGTCTAAGAAGTATGATTAATTGGATTATCTTATCATTAAAGTTGGATTTATTAGGACAATAAATGGAATCTATGAAATATGTGGCATGAAATAAAAATCGCATTTGGACAGACTGAATATTGTTTAGTTATTCTAAGTTGCAGTTTTTTTTTGCCAAATACATAAATGCTATTTATTTTTTATATTGTGCTTTTAGAAGGATGGCATCACAATTTGATTATAAAGGAAATCATTTTTCTGCAAACTTTATAAAAGTTGTTTTAACTGCTTTTTGATGTTAGCTAGTTTTACAAGAAAAGCATGAAAATTTTCATAGGCCTAGTTTGGTAAAGTTTTGACTTTTCAAAATTGCTTATTAAAGCTAGCATTTCAAAGATAGTTTCCAAAAGTTGTAGTAACTATGTTTGATAAATAAAAATAAGTGACTTTCAATAAATACAAACTATAAAACTTGTGTTTAGTAAAATTATTTTTAACATTTAAAATTACTTTAAAAGATATAAATGTAATGAACTGCAAAAATAAATATAAATATTCCTTAATATATAAGGCTATATTAGGTTTTTTAGCTTAAAAAGTATAAGCTAATTTTGAAAAGTATTTCATAGGTGCTTCCAAACGCAAAATTTTCAAAGCTAAATGCGATTTTTTTTTATTTACCAAAACAAAGTTAGTTTAGGTCCAAAAAATTTTACCAAATCAGTTATAGTCTTCTGATTTAGTTATTTTTTATGCCATAATCCAAACATGAGAGAACTGCAAAGTACTTAATGTAGCAATTATGTGCAGGACCTTATAGGACCCTTTTGGTCACTCAGGGCTTCTCTTGGACCTCTTTTGGAAACTCTGATTCTGCTTGACAGACTACTGTTTCTTCAAGAGCAAGATAGCACAGTGGAAGCCTACTTGTTACCCATTTTTGACCCAATGATATCTCCAAGAAATGTGGCCGTAATTGCAAAAAAGACTGACAAACATTTAAGATCCTCCTGTTATTGAAAGGTAAATAGCTTCTGTCTCTGCGCAATTGCTTGTTACTAAGTGTGTGTCTTCTGGTCCTGTTATTCAACCACAGTTATCCTTATATCCTTGTTTTGATCTATTGGCAATTGCTGCATTTCTCTTTTGCAGCTTTTATTAAAGGTAAGGAAGCATGAACATGAAGCAAGCTTACTGACTGGCATCAAAAAGGTTTTTGAGATTTATATTGAAAATTAAAAATGTTGTACTAGTTGTTCTTTATTAGATATTTTTCATTCACTTAAACCATAGAGAGTACTAGTAGAATAAGGTTGTGTTGTTGTAAATGATATACCGTACTAGTATTGCTTCATCAACACTTCGCTGCCGAACGGACTTGTGATTTCTGTAGAACTTCTCAACCTCAGTTAAGAGGATGAAATAGTGCCAAAATGGTACTTCCATTGCTCAATCCCATTTGCTTCCCTTGTAACAACTTTTCAGCTGGTTTATTTGTAAGAATTGTTATGTGGTTTGAATCTTAATATATTTTTACATTTTTTTTTCTTGTATGAATAATACATTGCCATTCTTCTCAGATACTTTGTGTGGTTTAAGTATTACTTTGTTACTCAGATTTTATTCTCATGGGAATTAAATATACTCATGGAGAAGGTAGAAATTGAAATGATGATATTTTGATTGTCTGAAATCAAATTTGCTTGGGAATAACTTTTCAAACTTTGAACTAAACATGGAAATATGATATTTCTATCTTAAAATTCCTAGAAATTATTTATAATTCTCCCAACTACATATACCCATAAATTATTTGGATTGACAGGCAGTAGAAATATTTACAAGCAATTAAGTGTAATAATCATTCAATACAAGCAACTATGGAATGACATAATGATGACGAGATTATCCAGCGAAATGTTTGTTTTGCACACTTCATATAAAACGTATAGTCTCGTTTATCATTCATAATTCTTAAATGAAAAACATTATTCATATATTGAAATTCTTGACATTCGCATAAAAATATAACTATTATTAATTAATTGTATATTTAAATAATTTTTTAATTAATAGTTTTATGTAATTGTTAAAAAAATGCTGATGTTAAAACAATATTATAAAAGATGTAGACATACCAGAATCGTTCTTAAATCAATGTTCTACGTAAAATAAGTACAGTTAATAGTTTAATACAAAAATGCTTGTAACATAAGACGTGATTAAATAGCCTAGTACAGACTGTATATCTATCATGGCTGAGAATGAGATTCTCTGCCATGGGATATATACCTAAATAGACCGATTATATCCACTTATTTGATAAATGATATGATATATTAATGTAAATTGGTCTATAGAAGCTGCTTGATTGAAAACCGAAACATAGTTGATAATTGAAGTAGATAACTCCATATTTCTCCAGTTAATCAATTTATCTTAATTCAGTCATTCCGTGATTCTGTCTAGTACTTGTGTCATCAATTCTTCTTTATCATGAACCATGATGCTCCAATAGCTAACCAGTCAAATTTGTTCTTATACACGCGTGCATTTCAAAATTGAAATGTCTGAACATTTTTCAGAGGCGATAAGCTTTTCTTTGTCAACATTGGTGGTAATTTTGGAAAAGACGTGTTTTTGACATTAATTGCGCTAAGTTCAAAGTTTGAACGACTTGTCACTAATGAACAAAACTATTGATGCCTTTAGTATGTGGCTGTTTTGTCACATTATTATAAGATAAATATTATGTTAATATACATTTTTTTTAATCATTGGATAGAATAATGGATAAATAATTAAATACTGACAATTAAGTATGGGAATGGATAAGCAGAAATAAGTAAATAACAGAATTCTTCTAAGAAAATGATACTAATGTTGCCATCAACAAATGGTAGAACAACTCAAAGTAAGGTTTGTTATCCAACTGAGATGACTTCAAAGCCTTTTCCATAGTTTCAAATAGCCAAGACATCAGAGTCATGAATTAGTCAATTATCATGTTAAAAACAATGACCACATTCTTTGCATTTTCTATATAATTTCTGCCTTGTGCTCTGATGTTGCTACTCTTTTTCGTTTAACTTCTCTTTTATTTATCTTATTTTTTTAAAAAAAGTCATTGCATTATATCCATTATAATATCATATATTTTATTGATTACATTTTGTAGGACATTTTAAATTTTCAAGAGTTAGTGAACCATCATTATCTTAATAGCATATCTGTATTTTACCTCCCTTAACATAATACATTAGTATGTCACATTGAATTGATGATTGAGATTGTTGTTTTTTTTTTTATGTATGAACTGCTTTATTGTTGTTAATAGATTTATAATTTTCTGAACCGATGAATTGATGATTGAGTTAGCTGGTTTTTTTTTATGTATGGACTGTTTTGCTGTTAATAGATCTTTAGAAATAAATTAATGATGTGCATAATATTTAAATTTGCACTAAATAATTATTTAAATTTGTATCATTACACGAAGGGAGTACTATCACCTAGTTATAATTATCGACTAAGATTTTTATGTTGAAAATTTTTTAATTTTGTTTTATTTTAGTTTATATGTTGGATATTTAGTTGAATAATGTTGAACTGGGTTTAGTAATATTGAATGGGTTTGAATTGGATTTAATACTTTTTAGTTGAATTGTATGAAATTTTATCATGATTAAATTTTTTTTAAGTTTAATATCCACAGGTACTCGTACGTATTCGCCTTCTTTCTGAGAGAAATAAACGAGGATCAACGACGGAATAGGGCGGGGACGGGAGCAGTTTTCTAAATGGGAATGAAAGAAAAGATTCCCTTCCCATGAATACCCATTGTCATCCTAGGTGTAAGTGAGTGCGAATAATCTGATTGATAGATTAAAACGAATCAATCTAATATAATCGATTCTAGTACTCAACGGGTAAGATAAAACTCGATTAAACCATTCTGTTTTGGACTAGATATCGAATTCAATCTTGCTGAAACGAATCCAATCTGAATACTCGATTATCTTGTATATTTTTAAAAGATATAATCTAGAGTATTGACATGTGATGTTTCTTTATAGTTTTAACCTGTTATATTAATTTGTTACACTGATAATCTATAATGATAATTCCTAGTTTTAATTGGTCAACACATATGACATGTTTATTATTCCTTATTATAATGTATCATTTAACAGAACATATTAGCAAACAATGATAGTTGACAGCTGATAGTTGAGACTAAACTACTCTACTAAAACACTACTGATACTTTTAAATTCTTGAAGATTATCATAAACTATATTTTTATTTTGTAAAAAGAAACTGAATCATTAAAAAAAGAACTTTTTATTTTCTTTCGAACCGAATAAGATACTTTTGTTATTAAATTAAATTTGAGATACATTTAGCCTAACCAAATTCTTTTTTATTTTTTGGACAAGAGCTTAACCAGGTTTTAAGTGCTGTTTTGATATATATATATATATATATATATATATATATATATATATATATATATATATATTTTTTTTTTTTTTTTTGAGGAAACGGTTGTAAATTATTAAAGTGGGATTCCCAAAATATGCATAGCAGCCTGATTACTGATATCTGATGGTATTTCTTTTAGCCGCAAAGTATTTTGTCTTGTAAATGTGAGAAGATATAAAACATTGTAAAATAACCTCACAATTAGAAATTAAAAGTCCAAATATGTGATCTTGAGTGTGTGTGGCCCGCAGTGCATTAGCAACAATGATACTATCTCCGCGACTATATTCCATTTCGAGTAGTGCTAGGTAAACAATGAGTCAATGATTATTTTAAATAATATGAGCAACCATCAACCACATAAAAATCTGCTACACCTTAATTTAATGCTACTAATTAAATTTATTCTTTTAATTTTATTAATTTACACTGTTTATACATTATTCAAAAATATTGTTGGTTACCTATATTTTTTCATTCCAAAAACCACAGTGGAGATCAAAATCAAGCCCCAAAATGCAGGCACGAGCTTCCGCAATGATGCCGTCGTGATCGAAACGGTGACAACTCCGGATTCGCTCCAATGTGGCGTCGACGTTCACCTTGAAACTTTCAGGCGGCATTGCTTTGGCTCCCTGAAGGAGGCGCGGTTGATCCCGTGGTTGCCGTCGTGGCCGGTGCTTGTGCGGCGAGGTACTCCACCCATCGGCGTGGGACTCACAAGCAGGGGCTTCTGGTGAGTGATTATTTTTTTGGTGTACTTTCTGGCCAGTGATTTTGTTCTGCAAATATCAACTTGTTTCTTTGCATCCAAATGCTATGGACACCAATTAAGAACAATGCTCCTCTTTCTTTGTGAATATGCTGCAAATTGAATAAAATCCATTGGGTCATTTTAGGACACTACATACAAATTGGGCCGAATGCCTAAAGTGGCACATACGGTCCAAATGGCCCAAAAGGCCCATACGGCCCAAAAGGCTCAAACGGAACACAAGCACAGACTACTCCAGTCCCCACTTACCTGCTCGGCTGCTCCACAGCACGCAGACCACTGTTAGGTTTTCTATTTTCTCTCAATTCCTTCTCTTCTCTTATTCTCCCAATATATCTTTGACCCTTTCATCTTCTGTTCTCAGCACCGTAATCTCCGGCGACACAGATTGTATTCCCACCGGTGGCGTTAGCTTCTTCTCCATTTGCGGCGACGAATTCTCAACTATTCACGGCTGTATCATCTTCTTCTTTCGGGGCACGTACGGATTAAAAACAAGTAACTGAATGCTTTCATTTTATGCATTTTAACTTTCATAATTTCTAGTAGCTTGCTTCTGCTTACAGATCACATTCTCACAACTGTGTCAGTTTTTTTTCTCTCTCTCTCTCTCTCTCTCTCTCTCTCTCTCTCTCATTTTTTATTTTTAAATTTAGTTTGTGATTGAATCTAGAGAAATTACTACGAGTGTCATTTTCTCAGTTTGGTAAATGCTATTTATTGTTTGAAAATGCTGTTAATTAATCTTGATTAGTTTCTTAAGGCATTCTTTTTTCTTTAACCTGATGAGATTTTTTATTTTTGTTCTTTTACATATGTCTAGAACTATGGCTGGTAAAGCTGAAGGTAGTGATCACAGGGAGCCAGTTAATGAACAAGCAGTTGCGAATATATATGCGGCAATGAGGTCTGAACTCAACCAAATTCACTCGAAAATCACCGAGCTGGAAATGGAAGTTAGCGAGCACTCGCTGGTAGTTAATGCCATTCAGCCGCTCGATCCCTCTAGGCGATGTTATCGAATGATTGGGGGTGTTCTGGTCGAGAGGACTGTGAAGGAGGTCTTGCCTGCGGTGCTGCGCAACAAAGAGGGACTCGAAGAAGTTATTAGCAGGCTCAATGAAGCATTGGAAAAGAAGAAAAAGGAGATTGTTGAGTTTGAGGCTAAATATAAAATCAGGATAAGGAAGGCTGATGCAGAGGTGAAGGATGAATCCGGTAGGAAGGAAGGCACTGCTCAAGGCGTTCTTGTTGGCCCTGCAGGTGGAAGTGAAGCATAGATCAGGTTTTACTCTGTTTTCTGAGAATGTTAGCATGAAGTCTTCTATACTCTTGTACTTTAACATGTTGTGGTGTTCTGATTTGTTTGTGAGGATTGGCTTAAATAACAAATGTTACATCTTTTGATCTTCTGTTCAATTGCTTTTAGAGGAACTTATGTTGAGCAAGTCTTATGTAAGAAACTGTTCTTAGACATGTTCTCATGTAGGATTTTACTGTAAGTGCATATGATATGATTAGTAATTGCTTCAGCTATTTTTGGTTTTGTCTGTCACAAATCATTTCTATAACTATAAGTACCCATTTCTTTAAGTTTCTTTTTTGAGGATTAGAAAGAACAGTAATCTTGTGTGCAAAGATGAAGCCTACCTTTGATGAAATGTTGAAATGCTTAATGTGTTTCGTGTGCATAATTGTAGGCCCTATGACTGTGTTTGGGTACCTAATGATAAATGGAGTGGGGTGAATGAAGTGGAATAAAATTAAAATTAAAGTTTTACTTGTGGAAGGTATTCCATGAAGATGATTCCATATATCCTTGATTTGAGAAATAAGCAACTCCTTCCTCCTTCCATATTCAAGGTGCAATTGTGCAACAGGAGATTTTGCTTGATGTGCTCTCTAGTACTTCTGTTACCATATCTCTTGAAAGCCAGGTTGTGAAATCGTGTTTCTCGCAATATCAACCCCATGTCCTCTTGAATTTTTGTTTGGGACTACATAGCCAAGATCTGTATGAAGCTATAGTTTGAAGATAATTCCGAGTGAGGAGTCTAAATGAAGCAACCTGTAGAGGTGTCTTTTTAGCCTTGCATCTGGTGTCAGGTAGCCTATTCGAGCTTAGTTTAATTGATTCTCCATTGTTTAACAATTTGGCTAGATTGATTCTCCATTGTTTAACAGTTTGGCCTGTTCCGATTTCGGAGTCAAGCTGGCCACTTCTTTTTTTCAGTTCACAAGAATCTGTCTCTATTTGTGTAGGAACTTTAGTTTGGTTGATTTACTAATGTCGTTAAACAGTTTGAATCTACATTGTGGTGTAAGAGTTTCGTATATTGGATGAGAAACTGAAGCTCTTTGCATTTAACAATCATACTCTAAGATGATGCATGTATCCGATTGTGTCTATTGATGATCTTGTCATTACCAGCACGATGATTAAGCGTCTAGAAATACTTCATATTCTATTGCATGTTTGAAAGCTTTATACTCTAGAGGAAAGGTTTTGGACGATTTTTTGTTTTAGGTACTATTTTAATCTTTTCTTTTTATTTTTTTCTTTTTTATTTTTGGTAGAAAAATAGCTTCCAATATTTCAGATAGAAAATTGAAAATTAATTGTGGGACATTTCTAATTATACTACCTCTCTTTTATCTTCCACTGTCCTTGCAAAGTCTCACCTTGATCAAATTGTTATACCAAAGCAAAAATTAACAATAAAAATGAACAATATATAAAATGTGTATTGTATTATTTAGTAATAATTATTTGGAAATAATACATTTTTAATATGATTTAGATTTTAAAAAGTTATAATGACGTAAACGGTAAACCTTTAAGGGTGATTGAAACATATTTAAAATATTAAAAATAAAGTTATAAAATTGAATGTTAGAAATAATCTTAATTTTTTTTTTCTAAAATTTTAGAAACAAAAATGATATTTAAGTTGACAAGGTAATGATCAAATCAGTATTCGAAAGATTCAAACGCTGACATTTTGGTACTTTGCTATTGTTATTTACAAAATGATCCTTAAAAGATTTTAAAATTTGACAAGCGTACCCACGAGTTCGTCAGAGCACATCTCCGGCAAGCACAGTGTTGACATGGCCACTACATTTTGATGACATGGCAAAAACCCTCCCCCTTTTTGAACCTTAGTCCCCTTCCCTTTTCTCTTTGAATTCTAATCTCTTTTCCAACACAGTGTCTCACACTCTTAATTCACTCTCCCCCAAAACAGCAGTGGAGCTCAACACTTTTAGTATGATGTCGTCTATCTCTTTCTTGGCATTGTGTTGTCTATGTGCCTTCACTGCTATCGCCGTCACTACTTGTATCTACTTGCTACTAGCACCCAGTCGCTGCCATGCCTCTTCTGTCTGTGTTCCATCTTGGAACCATTGTATTGTGCCCCCTCTGGTGTTCTTCTTCTATTATTGTTTTGGTGGTGTTTGTATTAAGTTTTATTTTATTTTATTTTGATTATTGTATATGAATTTATTTGTTTTTTCTGAATTCTATTGTTATTAATATTTTTGAATGATAATTTAACCTAAAAATTTGGGACAATTCATGATTTGGGACAACTCTATTGATGTTGAGGTTGTTGTTGCTGTGAATGGTGGTGTTGAGGGAGGGAGAGGAGAGTGTGCGTTAGAGAAGGGGGAGTGGTGGAGATTATTGTTGATGATAAGGAAAAATAAAAACAAATGGATAGATAAGGGGGTTTTTCTATTAGACCTCTAAGAAACCTGTTCTTAGCAACCTAGGTCACCGGAAGGGGCTCCCTACTAGACCTTCAAAGAACTTGTCATTGACAACTTAGATCAGAGGGATGAAAATTGAATCACTCAATTTTCTCCATGCAACAAGGGAAGCAAATCACTCACCTCACTTAATCACACAAAAAAATGTGCATAAAGCACTAAAGAAATTTTATTCATCAAAAGTTATGTAAATTGTCTCACCAAAGATGTTTAAATAGGCACCTAACAAACTAACTAAAAGATAAGATAACTAATTTAAATCAGATTTGATCTTATTGGATTAGATCAGATTTGATTTAAATTTTAAAATCCTAAAGATATGATAATTAATTTAAATCAGATTTGATTTAAATTTAAAATTCCTAAAAATATTACTATGCAAATCAGAAGTAATTCAAATCTTCCAACAAACTCTAACAACAAAACAAACTAACATAAATGCCTAAAAATTAAAAAATTAATAATAAATTATGCCTCCCATCGAATTTGAAAAGCATTATTGGGCTTCTTGCTGTCCTGACTTAGCCCAATGGTCCTTATGAGTTGTCGCCCTTTCAGCACCACTGTTTTTGAGACGGACTCTTGGTCTTCTTAATGTCCAAGACTGGCATGGTACAATTCTTCTAGTATTCAGATCCTTGAATATGACAAGATTACCATTCCGTCCCTTAGTTCTAAGATGACGAAAATGCCTTCCTGACCACGTATCAGTTGCTATTGATATTAAGACTATTGTTATTGCGAGTAGTGGGGTTGAGAGAAGGAGGGGTAGTATGCGTTGGAGAGAGATAGTGGTGGAGGTTGTTATTGCTGTTGATGTTAAAGTTGTTGTTGCTGTGAATGGTGGTGTTGAGGGAGGAAGGGAATGTGTACGTTGGGAAGGGAGTTGTGATATGGCGGAGACTGCGATGGAAAAGAAGTGTGCGTTGGGGATGGGGGCTGCGACAGGGAGGGAGAGGGAAGGGGAAGGAGTGTGCGTTGGGGAGGGAACTTTGAGGGTGGTTTGCCAAGTCATCAAAATACGGTGGCCACATCGGCATTGTGCTTGCCGAAAATTTGCTCCGATAAGCTTAGGAGCATGCTTGTCAAATTTTAAAATCTTTTAAGAATCATTTTTTCAATAACAATAGTAAAATACCAAAATTTCAGCGTTTCATATACTAATTTGGATATTACCTCTTAGAGTAAATACCCTTTCCGGCCCCTGTCCATTTTGAAAATTGACTACACGCCCCCTGACGTTTATAATTTATCAAATCGGCCCTTATCCATTTGCTCCGTGATACCAATGAGCCCTTGAGTTGGTTTCTCCGTTCAAAGTCGACGGAAAACGCTGAGGTGTAACGTGCAGGCCGTGACGTGGCTCTGGATCATCAAACGTGGATTGCTCTGTAAGCATGTGGACAAATAAGCCCCTGCAGACTCAGCAAAGCGACGTCGTTTTAAAAAGAAGTCCGTTTGCTCGATTAGGGCGAAATCTCAGTCTCCCCATTTCTGAACCCTAACACTAGTGCCTGAAGCATGAGCGATCCAGAGCAATCTTCAACCTCTAACACACGCCGTTTTAGAAGGAAGAATTTGGTGGGTTCGAGTAGCAATGCAAGTGAGGGCAAGAAGGTCAAGTTTCAGCACCCTAAATGCAACTGTGGCACCTATGCCGTCATGCAACAGTCTAGGACAGCCAAGAACCCAGACAGAATCTTCCTGGGTTGTTCCTACTATGGCGTAAGTGTGCACCCATCTTCAGTTTATGTAATCAACTTCCTACGTTGTTTAACAAGTTGTATTCACTATAATGGCAATTGCAGATGGAGCAACGTCACTGCAACTTTTTTGTTTGGCTGGACGAACTGATTACTAAAGGTTGTGGCAATGAAGATGACAATGATATTCAAGGAAGAATGATGATGATGGAGAAAAGGTTGGAGCAACTGGAATTCAAGATTCAAGATGAATATGAAGCAAAATCAAAAAGATGTAGTAATAGCCATAGTGTGTTTGTTACGCTGGCAATGTTAATTGTATTAACAGCAGTTGTGTTTGTAGTGTTTTAGGGTATATTGTGTTGCTTTAAGTGATGCATGGATATCTGTTATGATTTGGGTTAATTTGCTCTGTAATTGCTGATTCTAAATGAATTGTATGTGAATTTTTCTTTGTAATAATGTAAAGACTGAACCCAAGATAACTCTGCACAATGCTGTATAAGGTAAAAGCATAATGTTTATATTCATACTGCTAAGCACAAAGGCATTTACATAGTGAGCCAAAATCATCAGCACATGTCTGAATTCACAAAACAAAAAACATGTTCCATATTGTTTAGTGTATTACTTCCAATAAGTTGACAATCAAAAAATTTTACACCAAAATATTCATAACTATAACTAGGATTATGTCATTTCTGAATTCTTGGTGGCCTAAACCCATATGTTGGCTTGAATTTGTGGGGGTGCATTTAGGCCTGGTGTGGGGATAAACATGAAGGAAATTGTGGTAGTCCCTGAGTCAGTTGCTCCTTCAGGTGGAAGTTGTTGTTGAGTTGATGGTTGTGAGTTTGGGGTTGTTGCTTGCTCTAGAGGTGGTTGAACTGTTGGGGCTGTGGCCTACTGTTGAGGGTGGTGCACTGTAGGTGCTGGAGGTCTAGTTATAGCTTGCTTGGGTCTGAAATTTGGCCCGTGGTTGAGTGCAGTTGGGGCAGCAGGGTTTGAGGGCTCAGTATTGTAGTCCACACCCTAAACCACATGAAAACAACTCAATTTATTGTATATGCTCTTGGGCCAAGTAATTTTATAGTTAAAGGGCATGAATCTGTAAAATAAAGAATTATCTCTACTGGTGGTGGGGCAGGGAGTGAAGATTTAGTGTCAACCCTTGTCTCTCTCCATTAGGCCCACTGTTTGGCTCATTCTCTGCTTCTTGTTGGGATAGAACATGTTTTCTTTTTCTTCTAACATACCTCTTTGCCTTCTTCTTCTTAGTCCTAGGAGACATGTCCTTATCACTAAAAATACCAGGTGGCACATTCTTCTTCTTCTTAGGTGTCTGTTGTCCAACACAACTCTTCTTCCTAGCACCCTTTTGTCCAGCATCCATTGCCTCTTTCATCCTCACACTAGGCTGCTTCTTCCTCACACTCTCTCTCACACTCTTCCTCTGTACATTTACTTCCTCATCACTACTACTACTATCAGATTCTAATCCAGTTGGAGGGGGTTTGTAGGGTTCATCTTCAGTTGTTTCATATCCGTCATCGGAAGAAGGTGAATCTACCTCAACAACATCAGGCCTATATACTGGTTGACTAACATCATGCTCAAAGTAAATAACCAGCAAATCCGACTCCACATTCTCCATCTTTTTATCACACATTTCATTGATTTCCTTATCCCCTTTGAGAACATGCAACCCAGACTCTAAATCAAGGGCACTGCCATCATACCAATACATCTGTTTGTAACTTGTATACCCTAAACCCTTGAACATTTCCTCCAAATCCTTGAAATTAACATAATCTATGTCTAACGGAGGAAATGTATCAACAATTTCGTTGCGGTAGAACAATGCACCATCTTCATCCCGGTCAAACCAACCCCCATAATGAAAAACAGGGACTATTTCATATGACATCTATTAGAACAACAATATGCAATAATTAGAAATTAATTAACAACTTCCATCAGGCCTCATTTTAACATTTTAGAACATGCATGGGGTGATCACATCATCATTAACAATAACCAAGTTCAGTAAAAAAAAAATGGAGCAACACAAGCTAACGAAGCTTCAAGATCAGAGAGCGACACTAACCTTAGTAGCGCCGTCACTTCCTCCATCTGCAGCACCGTCAACACCTTCCTGTTGGAAGTCTCTGTCAGCTTGCTTGGAGGGAGACGTCTGGGTCTCTTAGGGTTTCTTCGTAATTTTGAGGAGAGAACGAGGGTGATGTATGGTGATTGGGGTGTGCACAAGGGGGAGAATGGGATTTCACCCCAAACGAGCAAAATGATGCCAAGCAAAACGACGTCGCTTTGCTGAGTCTGCAGGGGCTTATTTGTCCACATGCTTACAGAGCAATCCACATTTGATAATCCAGAGCCACGTCACGGCCTGCACGTTACACTTCAGCATTTTCCGTCGACTTTGAACGGAGAAACCAATTCAAGGGCTCATTGGTATCACGGAGCAAATGGATAAGGGCCGATTTGATAAATTATAAACGTCAGAGGACGTGTAGTCAATTTTCAAAATGGACAGGGCCAAAAAGGATATTTACTCTGCCTCTTATGTTGGCTCATTTATTCAAAAAGTTAGAAGGTAGCTAAATCCCCTTCGACCCTTCTCCATGTGCATCGATAAATTTGTGTGTATCGTCAAATACTCAGGGTGTGTTTGGGATTCACGTTGAGGAAGAGAGAAGTCTGTTTGAGTGTCTTGAACGTTCCACTTTTATGTTTGGCAATCTTTTGGAACTCTCAACCTAGAAGTGCTTATACTTCTAAACGTACGTTTATGAGAAGCAAAAATTTCTAGCTTATACGTTCACGTTGGAAAAGTTTGGTTATCATTAAGAAATTAGATGAGAACTTTTTTCCTTTTCTACCAACTTTATCCTTTGTTTTCTTCTATAAAAAAATGCAAGTAACCATATAACTTTTACAATAGTTCTTTGTATATGTTTTTTGTTCCAATTTTTTTTCATACAAATTTATTTCAATCACGCTCCAGATAAAAAATTTATTATTTTTTATTTATATAAATTCTTTTTTCTATCCTTTATTATACTATATTTATGTTGTGTATAAATTTTTTTATTTTTTTATTTGGTTTTATTCGTATGAATTTTATTTACTTTTTATTATATTTTTTTATATAATATATGTTGTTGATCGTAATTATTATATATGATGTTTGCATGTTTTTTCCCTTTTTATTGTACTTCTGACTGTACTTTATTTTCGTCTTTATTATATACTAATTATAAGTAACAAAAGAGTCATAAATAATAAAAATTTATAGTCTAAAATAATACTAAATTAAAGAGTACTAACGGTACTAAAAAAATTATAGAACATCTTCGTTTTCTTTGACATTATAAAATGTATAATACTATCTTTCATATTTTTATTTTTTATTGTATTTATTTTATTTATATGATAAATATTTTTATATTGTTTTTTTAGTGTCCTGTTTTTTCATGTATATTATTATTTTTAATTGTTTTCTAGTTCATATGATTTTTTTTATTATATAAATTTTTTTATGATATCTCGTATTATTTTTTATGTATTTTATTAGTGTTTTATCATGTTTCTTAATAAGATCTATTCAAATATCTAAAGTAAAATAATAGAATAATATAAAAAATTATTTAAATTGATGTCTCTTTCAGTAATTTTTCATCTAAAAGTGGTTTTGAGTAGTATAATCCAAACAATATTTATTTTACTATAATCTATTTTGATATAAAAATTACCAAACATAAATCACGTTAACACAAACTTACTTTTTATCAAAAGCAAGTTTGCAAAATCAATTTTATACAAACTATAGTTTGCAAACTGTAATCCAAACACACACTCAATAGTGTGTACGTAAGTACGTTAACCTATTTGATTTGAGTTAAGTATACGTTCACAAATCAAAACGACGTCGTTCAGGTTCTTTTAATATTCCAGAATTCCACTTCTTGTTGTGCAAAAAACCCTAGTGAAAACAAAAACCCTTCTCCACCCCTCTTGTGCAGGTTTAAACCCCAATTCTCACTGTTCCGCCATCAATGGCTTCTCCGGCAAACCCTCCAACTCAAAGCATGGTATCAACCGAAACCATTCAGAAAGCAATCGACGCACTCTTCAAATGGCGCAAATCCAATTCCACCGCCAAACCCCAAAAACTCTTCGACAACGACGAGGAATTTATCTACCTCGTACTCACCCTCAAGAAGATACCCCAAAAGGATCACACTAACGTAACCCCACGCAAGATTCCTCTACCCTATACCCTCATCTCCCCTTCCTCTGAAACCTGCCTCATCGTCGACGACAGGCCCAAATCGGGCCTCACCAAGGCCCAAGCCCAATCTAAGATCCAGGCTGAGAAGGTCGCCGTTTCGAAGGTCCTCAAGCTCTCGAAGCTCGCCTCCGATTACAAGCCATTTGAGGCAAAGCGGAAGCTATGCGACTCATACGACTTGTTCTTCGCGGATAGGAGGGTGGTTCCTCTTCTTCCGAGGCTGTTGGGGAAGCAATTCTTGAAGAAGAAGAAGGTTCCGGTGCCCTTGGATTTGAAGAAGGGGAATTGGAAGGAGCAGGTTGATAAGGCGTATTCCTCGGCGTTGTTTTCTGTTGGGAATGGGACTTGTTGCGTTGTCAGGGTCGCTAAGGTGGCGATGGCGAGGGAGGAGGTCGTGGCGAATGTGACCGCGGCAATTGAGGGGATTGTGGATGCTGTGCCGAGGAAGTGGAAGAATGTGAGGTCGTTTCATGTGAAGCTGTTGGAGTCGCTGGCACTGCCGGTTTATCAGGCTGTTCCGGATGTGAGGTTGAGGATTGAGGGAGGAGACAGTGAAGGAGAGGCTATGGAGAAGGAGGAATTGAAGAAGAAGAAAAAGAAGAAAAAGGGGAGGTATATGGATAGTGACCTTGGCGAGGATCATAGCAAAGATGAGTTAGGTAGTGATGATTTTGAGCATGCGGATAATGATAACGGTCGTGACTTGGTGAGTTTGAAGATGAAGAAAGGAGATCAAGTGAAAAATGGGGCTTTGAGTGGGTTGAGTAATGTCAAGCGAGAGACGAAGAAACGCGGGTTAGTTCAGTGGAATGGAGCAGATATGGCAAAGAAAGTAAAGCATTAAATATTTTTTGATGCTCCAGAGGATTTTGCTGGAATTCACTGATTCTCTTTTATTTTTCGAATAGGAAGAATTCACTGCTTGTTGAGTTATCTAGCAGATTTTGTTATCAGCATTCTATAATTGTGTTCTCTTCTGTTGGTCATTTTATCACTTGCTAATCCAAATATCCTATACTTGAGCTTAAACAAGTGTCTTCACTCTTCAGTCCAAATATCCTTTTAACTTGAAGGTTTATGAATGAAATGATAGTAGAGTCACAATAACACACTTGATTGTGCTTATTTCACTTGGACCATTCCAGATATTTTGCTCTTCTTTGTATGCTTCTTCCATGAAAGATCTTGTTACCGTATTTGTAGACATTTATGATTTGTCGGGCTTAGCTTCATTTGTTTATTGGTGCATCCTTCTGAGAGATAGTCCTTAGAAATTCGCAAGAGAGGTGACTACCTGGAATGAGATGGTACATTTCCTATATTTTAAAGCTATTTTGAATTTTGTGGTTTGAAGGGTACCCTTGGATCAATGGTTGAATTGTCTCTATGTGATATAAAGTCATGGGTTCAGGTTATGGATTCAGCCATGGATACTTATATCAGATTAAACTGCCTACATTACACACCCTCTGGACGTGGCTTAACGTGAGATGCTTTGTACTAGACCGGACTTTTTTATTTTATGGTTTCCCATATTAACTAGTCAAAAACATTGTAAAAGAGAAAGAATCTGCAGATGTCTGTTACTCATTGTACAAGATGGGCTTCCATGTTGTTATTCTTGTTGATAAGCATGTATTGATTGCTGCCCCTTACCAAGTAGTAGCTAGTAATCCTAGAGATTAAACAGATTAGTTTGTTATGCTAGTGGTTTTATTCCACTGAGCTGACACACCCCCTTTCAATGTTTGTGCAATTGTGGAATACGAATTATGAATAGAATACTGTTCAATTCCCAAATTTTCTCTGGAACTTCATTGTTTTGCCGAGGTTGCTAGAATGGTATCTGTTTATACCCTGGCCCAATAGTAAAGGCCCAGGTCTAAACGAAGGGCCTAATCCAAAGGATTGAGCCTCACCCAGCACCGATCTTTGTCTTACGAAGTCGGTCATCACCACGACTAGCTCCAAAGAAGTCGGGACGAAGGTTAGCTGGCAGATAAGCACTCATTCAAATGAGTAACTGCCCCTAAAATCTCTCTACTCACTTCCAGGAATCAAATCTCAACTTCCCTAAGATAAAGGGACGGTTATCCACCTTAAAAGGTGAAACTACTTCAGCGGTGGTTATTGGTTCACCACTATAAATACACTGACACCCCTCAGGTATCTCTAAGTTCCAATACATTCTAAACCTGCTTAATCCTTTGCTGACTTAGGCATCGGAGTGTCTTTGCAGGTACCACCCCCCATTCTTTCCCGCACGCAAGTCGGACGGAGGCCCCCAAGGTGCAGACCCACTCGAAAGCCTCCTCTTTCAAGCGATTGGGTCAACTAACACCATCCAATCCATTAATCTCCGGTTACCCACCGTAACATTGGCGCCGTTGCTGGGGACCCGAGAGATCAACCAGTGATGGCGGACAGATCCCTCGAAGAGGGTCATGTGGAGTCAGATTCTGAACAAGAGAATCTGGACACAGGTAATAATGATGCAGACTTGACCCTCCACCAGGGAACCAATGATCAACACAGGGAAGGTACCTCCGGAGTAAAAAACTCAAAAGTGAATTCTTCAGAAGAGCGCGAATCAGAGAAAGAGGGACCCTCCCATGCAACTGAACTCATGAAATTAGTCCACAGTCGCCTGGAACAGTTAGAACAAGAACGGGAGCGACAAAAGGAGACTGAAAAGAACCTAAAAGAGGAGATGGAACGACGAAAAGAGTTAGAAAGAAAACTCTTAAAGTTAGAATCCTCCCTCAAAGGTCGGAACTCCCGTGACGAGCAAGAAGAACCGCCCCTAGGAGGGGAGGATCCTTTCAGTGAGGACATAATGAGGGCAAAAGTTCTGAGGAACTTCAAAAGCCCCGATATGGACCTCTACGATGGAACCACGGATCCGAAGCATCACTTAAGCAATTTCAAAAGTCGGATGTACCTAGCTGATGCTTCCGACGCTACGCGATGCAAAGCTTTCCCAACCACTCTATCGAAAGCAGCGATGAAGTGGTTCGACAGCCTCCCCCCGAGGTCGGTTACCAGTTTTGAAGACCTCTCAAGGAACTTTTTGATGAGGTTCTCTATCCAGAAAGACAAAGTGAAACATGCACCGAGTCTCCTGGGAATAAAACAGGAGGTCGGAGAATCCTTACGAGCCTATATGGAAAGGTTCAACAAAGCATGTTTAGAGATTCAAAACCTGCCCACAGAGGAAATCATAATGGGGTTAGTCAATGGACTTAGAGAAGGTCCCTTCTCACAGTCCATATCTAAAAGACACCCCGTCTCTCTAAGTGATGTACAAGAAAGAGCTGAAAAATACATAAATATGGAGGAAAATGCTAAGCTGAGAGACCCGAGTTAGCGACCTAGGCACCCTCCCTCAACAAAAGAGAGGGAGAGGAAAACCAAGAAAAAGGAAGAACTCGGTCTCGAGAGGCCAAGAAAATACCACTCTTATACTCCTCTAAAAGTTTCTATAGTGGATGTATACAGAGAGATTTGTAATACTGAAAGGCTGCCGCCCCCTAGACCCATTAAAAATAAAAAAGGGGGGAGCCGCAGCGACTACTGTGAGTACCATAAAATATATGGTCACTCCACAAATGACTGTTACGACCTTAGGAATGTGATAGAAAAGCTGGCTAGAGAGGGTCGGCTTGACAGATATCTCATAGAAAGGTCGAATGGTCACGGAAAAAAGAAGCGAGATGATGTAGATAGAAGAGATCCACCACCACAGACTCCGGAGAGACATATACATATGATCTCAGGAGGGTTTGCAGGAGGGGGCCTCACTAAGTCCTCTCGCAAGAGACATCTCAAGCGAGTCTACCAGGTCGGAGGTGAATCCGCCGACCTCCCCACCATTTCATTCACCAAAGAAGATGGGTAAGGAATAATCCCTAGACATGATGATCCAGTGGTAATAACTATGATCCTAGCAAATGCCCATCTCCACAGAACCCTAGTAAACCAAGGAAGTTCGGCGGACATCCTTTTTAAGCCCGCTTTTGACAAACTAGGGTTGGATGAGAAAGAACTAAGAGCCTACCCCGACACCTTATACGGGTTGGGCGACACGCCAATAAAGCCACTAGGATTTTTACCCCTCCACACCACTTTTGGAAAGGGGAAAAAATCAAAGACTCTGAGTATAGACTTCATAGTCATCGATGTGGGGTCAGCATATAACGCTTTAATCGGCAGAGCTACTCTTAATCGACTCGGAGCAGTGGTATCCACTCCCCACCTTTGCATGAAATTCCCGACTTCAGCGGGGATAGCAACGGTAAGGGGAGATCAAAAGTTGGCAAGGAAATGCTATAATGAAAGCCTAAACCTGAGAGAAAAAGGTAAAGAAGTTAACACAATAGAACTCGGTGGCACCAGGGCTAGAGAAGAGCTGCGACCACAACCGGGAGGAAAAACCAAGGAGATACAAGTCGGTAAAGAGGAAGGAAAAAATACTCACATAGGAGCCAACCTAGGGGAAACCCTAAAACAAGGATTGATTAAGCTCCTAAGAGAAAACTCCGACCTCTTTGCTTGGAAGGCTTCCGATATGCCTGGGATAGACCCCGAGCTCATGTCCCACAAACTCTCGGTCTACCCGGGGTCCCGACCTGTACAACAAAGAAGACGCAAGCTCGGCCCAAAACGAGCCCTAGTAGTAGAAGAACAAGTACAGGCGCTCCTAGAAGCTGGCTTCATCAGAGAAGTCAAGTACCCAACATGGCTAGCCAATGTAGTACTAGTCAAAAAACAAAATAGCAAATGGAGAATGTGTGTCGACTATAGCGACTTGAATAAGGCATGTTCCAAGGACCCTTATCCACTGCCAAGTGTTGATACTCTAGTAGACTCCAGCTCGGGGTATCAATACTTGTCGTTCATGGACGCCTACTCGGGGTATAATCAAATCCCGATGTATGAGCCAGATCAGGAGAAGACATCATTCATCACACCCAGAGCTAATTTCTGCTACGTGGCCATGCCATTTGGATTGAAAAATGCAGGGGCCACATATCAAAGGTTGATGAATAAGGTGTTCACCTCTCACCTTGGGGGCCTAATGGAAGTATACGTCGACGACATGTTGGTAAAGACCAAGAAGGAAGTCGACCTCTTGTCAGACCTTTCACAAGTCTTTGACACCATAAGGCTGCACGGGATGAGACTAAATCCCGCAAAGTGCGCCTTCGCGGTGGAAGCAGGGAAATTTCTAGGGTTTATGCTAACACAAAGAGGGATCGAAGCCAATCCCGATAAGTGTAGAGCTATCCTGGAAATGAAAAGCCCGACATGTTTGAGAGAGGTCAAGCAGCTGAATGGCCGACTTGCAGCCCTCTCCAGATTTTTGGCAAGATCAGCACTAAAATCCCTTCCACTGTTCTCCTTATTGAGAAATGGATGTCAGTTCGAATGGACCCCTGAATGCGAGGAGGCGTTCCAGGAGTTCAAAAGGTTCTTAAGCCAACCTCCTATTCTGACCCGACCCGTAGCTGGAAAAGACCTCGTCCTATACTTATCTGTAGCAGACAAGGCTGTCTCATCAGCCCTGATAAGAGAAGACGAGGTCGGCCAACATCCAGTATATTTCATCAGTAAAGTTCTACAAAGCCCTGAGCTAAGATACCACAAACTAGAGAAGTTTGCCTACTCCTTAGTAGTAGCCTCACGAAGGCTACGACCTTACTTTCAAGCTCACACAATAAGAGTCCGTACGAACCAACCCATGAAGCAAATCCTCCAAAAGACGGATGTTGCAGGAAGAATGGTTCAATGGGCAATAGAGCTCTCCGAGTTCGACTTAAGATATGAAACTCGGACGGCGATTAAAGCCCAATGCCTCGCCGACTTCGTTGCAGAATACGCAGGGGATCAGGAGGAAAAACCAACTACATGGGAACTCTATGTAGATGGATCCTCCAACAAAACAGGAAGCGGTGCAGGCATAATATTAGTAGATGAAAGAGGAACCCAGATAGAGGTTTCGCTAGAATTTGAATTCCCAGCTTTAAATAATCAGGCAGAGTATGAAGCCTTGATTGCTGGATTGAAGCTGGCAGAAGAAGTCGGTGCTACAAAAGTGATGATATACAGCGACTCACAAGTGGTGACCTCCCAAATAAGTGGAGAATATCAGGCAAAGGACCCAAATATGAAGAGGTACTTGGAAAAAACTCTGGAACACCTTGGACGCTTCGCAGAAACCGAGGTCAAGCACATAACTCGGGATCTGAATAGCAGAGCAGACGCCCTATCCAAGTTAGCAAGTACCAAGCCAGGAGGAAATAACAGAAGCCTGATCCAAGAAACTCTCCTGGAACCCTCAGTGGTAAAAATAGAAGACAAACAAGAAATCTTTGAAGTGGTCGGATTAAACTTCGGATGGATGAACCCCTTGGTCGAATACATGAAATTCGACACCCTCCTCAAGGAGGAGAAAGAGGCTAAGAAGATCCGATGGGAAGCACAACACTACACCTTGGTGAGAAATATTCTCTACAGAAGGGGGATATCAACACCATTGTTAAAGTGCGTACCGACCTCAAAAACCACCGAGGTGTTAGAGGAAGTCCACAGTGGATTCTGCGGAAATCATCTCGGAGCAAGGTCACTAGCCAGGAAAGTAATCCGAGTAGGATTCTACTGGCCGACCTTGCAGAAAGATGCCACAGAATTTGTGAAAAAGTGCCAACCATGTCAGATGCATGCAAATTTCCACGTGGCTCCCCCAGAGGAGCTCATCAGTATCACTTCTCCATGGCCCTTTGCAAAATGTGGAATGGATTTGTTAGGTCCTTTTCCCTAAGCGCCAAGACAAGTCAAATACCTGATCGTGGGAATAGATTACTTCACAAAGTGGATAGAAGCAGAACCATTGGCCACCATCACCGCATAAAGAAGTCGGAGGTTCCTCTACAAAAATATCATCACAAGGTATGGGATACCTCATTCCATTACTACAGATAATGGAACCCAGTTCACCGACTCTACCTTTAGAAGCCTAGTAGCCAGTATGAAAATCAAGCACCAGTTCACCTCGGTGGAGCACCCGCAAGCCAATGGGCAAGCCGAGGCAGCCAACAAAGTCATACTGGCAGGGCTAAAGAAAAGGTTACAAGATGCAAAAGGAGCCTGGGCTGAAGAGCTCCCACAAGTGCTATGGGCTTACAGGACGACCCCCCAATCCGCCACTGGAGAAACACCCTTCCGACTAGTTTATGGCGTAGAAGCCATGATACCAATAGAAGTCAACGAACAAAGCCCAAGAGGTGATTCTCCATGACGAGATCGGAAATATACAGGGGCACAAAGAGGAGCTCGACTTGCTCCCAGAAGTCCGAGAAAAAGCCCAGATAAGAGAAGTAGCGTTGAAGCAAAGGATGACTACAAGATACAACTAAAAAGTCATTTGAAGAGCATTCACCCCAAGTGACTTGGTCTTGATCAGAAACGACATTGGAGTCAACAAATCAGAGGAAGCAAAGCTCGCTGCAAATTGGAAGGGACCATACAAAATCAATGAAGTCTTAGGAAAAGGCTATTATAAGGTGACCGACCTGGACGGCACCAGTTACCGAGGTCGTGGCATGCTTGTAATATGAAAAGGTACTACAGTTAAAAGCGAACCCTACTCCCTGATGTACTCTTTTCCCAACTTCATGATATTTTCCCAAAATCAAAGGGTTTTTTCTGGAGAAGGATTTTTAACGAGGCATCATAGTAGGGGCTAAGGGAAATAGATTGTCAAAAACCCTTAGTAGCAATAAAGTACCTCCCCAATTAATAAAGATCTTTTTCATCTTACAAATATCTCTTATAAATTCTTTTTTTGTTTTCTTTCTCTTTTGACGAAACGCACCGACTTAAGCTCGACAAAACGTAAAAATCCCATGAACCGACCTAGATGGTCGTCAGGATAAAACGACGAGGTACAAGTCGGTGTAAAGAGGTTACAGAAGTTGATCATGATAAACTCAGAAACATTCCGACTCATAAGTCGAAATGGAAAACCGAGTAAAGCAAAAATGAATCACAAAAGTAGCCTAAATCATGAAAACTCAATAAAACAAAATTGAGTACTAGGAATAACAAAAGAGATAGAGAAAAAAAAGATTGAAAGGCTGTCCTGAAAGATCAAAAAGTCTCAGAAAGACAAAACAAGCCCAATAAAAGGTTTTTTTTTCCAGAAAAGATCAAGGGAAATTCGAAAAAATTACAATCAGAGAAGCATGCATGCATAAGGTAACTTAAACCCTTATCCAAAAAAGGGTATTTATTTTTTAACTTAAACCCTTATTAAAAATGGTATTATAAAGTGTTTTATTTACGGCCTTAAAAGGCCAAAAAATTGTTCAAAACATCACCACCAACACAAATAAAGAAGTCTAAAAAAGAGGGGACCCACAGGCCGGGCCCCCAAATAGCCAACAAATTACTTTTTCGGAAGAGGAATAGACGGATCACCACCACCAGGACCGGGAAGAGAGGCATACATAGGAGATGAAGAGGAAGTCGGAGGAACGGTAGAAGAGCTCGGAGCGTCCTTAGGGCGAGGAGGGAACTCAATGATCCTCTGCCCGCGAGTCAGAAACAATTCTGACTCGGAAACAATCACGGGGGCAGGAGGATCCACAATGGCACCATTAATGACGACTTTGTCAGGATCTAAAGGAGAAAGGTCCAAGTCAGGAGCAATGACTCCGACCTGCTCCTTAAAGATCCTCCAAGCCTCCTCGGCGCCATCAGCAATAGAGTCCTCCAACTCGGTATAGGCCTTCCGAGAATTCAGCAGATCATTCTTCACAGACACAAGATCATCAAATAAACTTTGGTAGCTGGCCTGCGCAGTTTTCCTCAAGTCCACCTCCATGTTGCATTGGGCTTGCAACTTCCTCTCCTTTTTCCGGAGGTTATCTCTCTCCTCCTTCAACTTGGCGACTTCCTCCTTCAACTCCCTCTTATGCTCTTGAAACATAAGAAGCCTCCCTTCCAGCTCTTCAACCCTCGAGGTCATTCCCAAAGAACTGAGTGGAGCCTTCTCAAAAATATCCAAGAGTTTGCTACAAACCCCCGCCGCCTTGAGACTCTCCTCAACCAAAGTGGTAAGGTGGTGCCGAACAGAAACATCATCCATGCTTATGTGAGCATGGGGGTAGATGTTCTTTCGGACGAATGCAAGAGCATCCGCCTTAACCTCACCAGAAGAGCCAGACTCTAAGGTCTTGTGCTTCTTCTTTTCTGGCTCAGGAGAAGGTCGAGCGGAGGGGGGCGGCTGAGAGGAAACCGAAGAAGAAATCACAATGGGCTGGGAAGGAGTCCCAACGTTCCGAGGAGGAGGGGGAGGAGAGATAACCGCCTTGACGCCACCAGTCCTGGCGCGAGACCTTGCTTTGGCCTCCTGGACTCTCTGGTAAGACTCCTGAGCATTTGTCTTCGCCATCTCTGAAAAACAATAGCTAATAGATTAGACAAGTCGGAAAGATCAGTCAGACAAGTCGGAAATCTAACAAACAAGTAAAAGCTACCTAGCTGTGCCTGGACAAAGGTCGGAGACCCCTGGAGAAACTTTTTAGCGTCCAAATATGGGACCCTCCCCCACACTTCTCGGAGGAACCCCACAATGGCCGCTTCTACTTCATCCAGGTCATCAAGACCATATTTCTCACAAGGGGAGGCCTCCAGCCAGTATAGAGGAAAGCGAGGAGAAGAATTATCATCCAAAAAAAAGGGATGGTGACCCTCTACACCTTGAACTTTGAAAAAATAATTTTTGAAGTCATGGAATGATTCGTCAAAAATGGTGAAAACTCTCCGACCCTGTATGGCTCGGAAAGACACCCACTGTTGCTTATTGTTTAGCCCACTGAAGGGTTTGGTCATATGAAAGAGATAGAAAAAAATCCTCAGAGAGGTCGGGAACTCCAAAGCCTGGCTAATAAATTGATAAATTTTCAAAAAACCCCAAGAGTTGGGGTGAAGCTGGGTAGGGGCAACTCGGCAGTGATGCAAAACAGACATCTTAAAGTCTGAAAAAGGAAGAAAAACACCCAAACGGGTGATCATACACTCATACATAAAGAAAAAATGAGGGGCCGCCTCATTGGCCCTCCCAAAGCAAACCCGGTCTTCTGGACCCGGGACTACCAACTCATACTTCGGCTCGTCCTCCTCAGAAGTACAAATTCTGTGACGAGTACGAAGGTGGGTGATAAACTCAGTATCGACCAAGGGTTTCTCCTCTAGGACCGTGACATCAACCCACTGGGAGAGAACATCTACGAAAGCCATTTCTTTTCTTAAAAAAGGTGACAAAAACCTACAAGGAGAAAAGAAAAGAAAAATAAAAAAAATACGGTCTCTAAAGGGAGGGAATACGGAACCAAACAAAAATCTACAAACCAACCTACTTATCTACAAAATAAAAGCATGCAAATATAAGGCATGTTACAGAAGAAGAAAAAGCTAACCTTTATCTGAAAATGAAGGTTGGAAGAAGCGAAAGTCTTCGGAACACAAGAGTACATCACGAACCAATGAAGAGGAGATTTGAAAAATCGCAAAAACGAAACAATGGTAAAAGCGGGGCAGTCATTAATGAGAATGCACCGTTACCAAGACCATCAATCCCTACGCACATCCCTAACGGACACGACGCTTGATTAGACGTAACTGTCAGAACCAAAAGGCTACGAAAAGTCACGTCGGTTTTAGTCCATCACGTCGGTCCTCCTACAAGTCGGCTACGACCCTGAGTAGAATACTCGAACCCAAATCTTAAAAAGAAATTGGGCTCGAGTAGGGGCACTGTTCATACCCTGGCCCAATAGTAAAGGCCCAGGTCCAAACGAAGGGCCTAATCCAAAGGATTGAACCTCACCCAGCACCGATTTTCGTCTTACGAAGTCGGTCATCACCACGACTTGCTCCAAAGAAGTCGGGACGAAGGTTAGCTGGCAGATAAGCACTCATTCAAATGAGTAACTGCCCCTAAAATCTCTCTACCCACTTCCAGGAACCAAATCTCAACTTCCCTAAGATAAAGGGACGGTTATCCACCTTAAAAGGTGGAACTACTTCAGCGGTGGTTATTGGTTCACCACTATAAATACACTGACACCCCTCAGGTATCTCTAAGTTCCAATATATTTTAAACCTGCTTAATCCTTTGCTGACTTAGGCATCGGAGTGTCTTTGCAGGTACCACCACCCATTCTTTCCCGCACGCAAGTCGGACGGAGGCCCCCAAGGTGCAGACCCACTCGAAGGCCTCCTCTTTCAAGCGATTGGGTCAACCAACACCATTCAATCCATTAATCTCCGGTTACCCACCATAACAGTATCCAATCTTGATTCTACCAAGAAATTCCCAGCTAAAAATAATTAAGGCTATAATCTATCTTTATGGATTTTTGCCTTTTTGGGACATGGATCGCTAAGGAAGTTGGTTGACATTACAGCAAGTCTCATGGTCCTTCATGTTACCAATTACAAGATTCATGGGAACTTGAAGAGTATGACGAGTTATTATTGTGGTTGACACTTGTTCTGAGATGTTTTATAATTTGAGCGAATACTCTGTTCTTGTTTCTGTCGTTTTTTTTTTTATCATTCGCGAATCAAAATTTCCTGTACGTGACTATGTAAGATCTATATGCTTTTCAGAAGGTAAGCTTAGAATTTGAGAGAACAAAGTGGCTGCTTCATTTTCAACCATTTATATGATCAGGTAAACAAATTTGTGTGACCAAGTCTTTAAGTTACAAAAAGGTTATTTTTTAAAAAAATTTCAACTCAACACAACAAAAATTTAGAATTAATATAAACATTCTGCGAAAACAATATACAAAATTTTTTAAAATCAACACAGAAATTCAAAAAAACTAACACAAATTATAATGAAATAACACATGAAGAGAAAGTGAAGCAGGGGAGGAGAAAATATGCTGAGATTTGACTTGTGGTTTTAAATTAACTTGATTTTCAATTATTATTTGGACATCTAAAATAGAAATTTATAAGACAGTAGGGACGGATCTAATTATATTGTAGCGAGAGCAAGCGCCCCACTATAATTTGAAAATTTTTTGAATAGTACCTCATAATAATATTTATTTGTTCCCATTAAATTATTAAATTTGATTTCACAATAATTTTTTATTCAATATTTGACATTTGATAATCAATTTAAAAATTTTCATATTAGATATGCATTATAATTATAAATTCTCAAATTTAAATGATATTGGTGTTTTTTCTTACAAATCGACTTGAAAGAATATTATCTATCCATTGGTGTTTTTTTCTTTTCAAATTAGTTTTAATTTTTTTCATAACGATTACACTAATTGAATGAATTTTTTTAACTATAAATATCATTAAGATTAGAGCTAATTGTATGAAAAGTGAGTTTTTAAATAATTATTTAACAATATATATACAAAAAAGAGATATTTTGATTATATTATCAATGAAAAATTATTCAATCTTTTCAAAATATAAAAAAATAAAATTCTAAATTATATGTTATTATTTAAACTATTATTTTAATTTTTTAATTTATAATTAAATATTTTAAAAACTAATCATATTTTATAATAACAAAATATAATTATACCAATAATTATGTTATATATACATAAAAAATAATTATTTATATAAAATAAATTTTAAAATATAAAATATATATTAAAAATAAATTAAATAATATATATTTATATATAAATTTATAGTAGATAATTTAATAACTAATTTTTTTATATAAATATAATATTTTTATTATAAAAATTATCATATATATTTTATCTTTACTATCAAAATTTTTTAGGTTAGTCATTGTATAAAGACACATAACAAGTTCTAGGGATTGAGATAAGAGTTTAAATACAGGTACTGGCAGAAACAGGATAGTCCAAACTCCTTAGTAGTTATTTTGGGGAGTGACCTAAATAATGCAAGCTTATAGAGTTTATTGGCCAACGTAATTTGCATTATTCGGTTACTAGAATATTTAACCCCTTCAATGGTTCCTCGCACCGTGTATTTCTTTGCCGACACATGACAAATTTCAAACAAGACATTTATTTAACGATTAAGTGGCAATTAGAAGAAATAATTTTATCAAGTAAAGTTGATAAGAATGAAAGATTTTGTCGTGTAATAGTGTTGACGTGATTATGCGTCTTATAACTTAATTACGATTACAAAAATGATGCTAAGACGTGTGTAAGTAGGTATGCTAAAGTAGAATCTACGCATTGGGGGATTGTTAATTGCCGTATGGCATGGGGTATATTCCTACTAGGCTTTCATATTTTTCCACCGATTAGATGGTTGATGGTTCAACTTTGAAGTAGATATTAGATAACCACAGTTACTATTGGCTATTATATTTAAAAATAAAAAAATATAGGTAGATAATAAAAATATTAAATAATGTAAATAATAGATATATAAGATAATTATTTTAATATTAAAATTTAAATAAATAATTTGAGATGCAGTATATTTTTATTTTATTGAATTAATTTTAAAATTTATTATTTACATTATTCACAAAATTATTGTATATCTAACAAAATTTTTAAAAATATGTCATGTACGTAATTTCAAATTCCACCGAATTCTTCTCCGCTTTGATAAATATACAAAATACTTTTATGTTAGCATACTCTGCTCATTTTTAGACTTCATTGTTTGACTTTCACTCTAACACCTACTTATATAGTTTTTTTTTTGGCTTGGATTTCTCAAAAATATTTGAATCTGTTTTCCTTTTCTCCATGTAGTATATTTTTAGGATGTGTTTAGTTTAAATATTAGTTGTTTATAGAATTTTGATCAGGTAAAAAAAAAAAGAGTTAAAATTTATTAAAAAAGGTAGTCTTCTTTATTTCTGTTTAATATACAAGTAGTCCGATCCTATTTATTTAAATAAGTAATTATCTTTTATAAATATTTTTTTATTATATCTATCTCATTTAAAAAGTAAATCTTAGCATTAGTTTTCATTCTTAAAAATATACAATGTCTAAGAATGAGGTTACTTGGCATGTAACATTTCTATATTTGGTTTACAAAATCTAATACTTTAAAATCTTGTATAATATTTATGGAAATGAATAATTTTTTGTTTGATTAGATTTAAATTTTTGGTTGATGGTTTCAGTGGCTAAGAGAAGGGGGTTGAATCTTAGCCCCCTTTTTACGATGCTAACACTTGCTGACCTTCAGAGAAGACTTTTCTGTTTTTGTTCGTTATTGGACACGAGCAACTTTGTTTTGTCTCGTCCCTTGCCACGAGACTTTTCTTTTTGTCTCGTCACTTGGCACGAGATAATTCTGGTTTTTGCTCCTGTGTAGTAGAAAACAGAAATGGAGTAGAAAGGAGAAGAAGATTGCACCCAGATATATCCTGGTTCGACTGCTAAGCGCAGTGCAGTCTACATCCAGTATCCATCACAAACATGATGGAATTTCACTATAATCAATCTGATTACAACTTGTAAAGTGCTAACCCAACTTACAAGGGGATTCCCACAGAATCATGAAACACAACACAGATGTACAAATGAACTCTAAGACATCTATGGCTTTTTCTTTTAATTTTGCACTCTCTGCCTTTTTCCGCTCTATGACTTTTTCATACAAACTCACTGTTTGCCTTTTTCCATGAGACTCAAGACATGACAAAATTAAACAGAAAAATACTAAACAGAATACATTGAAGGAAAAGAGAAATCTGTTAGCTCAGGTAGCTCTGAGAACTCTGTGCCTTGCACTCTCAAATTTTCTCCTTGCTTCAAACAGTGGTTGTCCACCCTTATTATAGAAGAAGGGAGCCTCCACTTATTGAAGCCAAAACCAAACCAACTTCTTCCTCCTTCAACAACACAGAACCGGTTCGGCCACATAGAGAGAGAAGAGATAACCATGCAAAACCTAACATGCAATTACCTCTAGTCCTTCCTTGATCATCACTCTTCATCAATCTGAGCACTTCATCCTTTGCTTCCTCTCCAAGATGGATTTCTGGCCCTTGATGCTTCATGATGATGATGACTTCATCTGCTTCAATCTCTGCCTTCAACCATCACTTCGCCACTCTAGCTACTCCCTGTGGTGGTTGAGCAGAATCAAAGACAAGCCATGCTTCAAGAATCTCTCCTCTTGGCCGAATCTACAACTTCCTTTTTGAGCATGAAGAAGCCAAGATCTCATCACAAAATCTTACCATAAGTGATGCAAATCTTAGCCACAGCATACTTTTCTTTTTCTTTTTCGTGCCATCATCATGATGGTCTTGTAGCTTGTTATCCCTTCCTTTCGGTAGCTTACATTTGCTTCCATGGCTACCAATATTTTTTGTGTATTAACCGAAGTGAGAATGAGATGAGAGAGAGGAAAGAGAAGTTAATAATTAATGAAACAAAGATAGAGAATAAAGTAAATCAATTTCCCTTTCTCTTTGCTGGCAAGCGTGTAGCTTTAGTGCTTGTAGTCAAATCAATGACACTCATATTTTCTCTCATGTTTCCAATGCTATCAAATTAAATTTGGAATCCATTCAAAGAAGAGAGATGGGATCCGTTGGAAAGCATGAAACAAATGTTAACATTTGCTTTCCTGATGGACTTTGGATTCGGATCATGCATGGAAACATTCATCAAAATTGAAATTGGGCTTTGTTGCAATAAAGCTTAATCTGACCCAATAAAATTTTGATTCAATCAAATTAATTGGGCTTATGATAATGTTTGAGTTTTGGCCCAATTAATTTATTTTCCATTCAGCCATAAGAAACTAACTCATATTAATGCTGAATATTTTAATCATTGGGCTAGCAACATTTCCTTTTAATTCGGCCCAATATATAAAACCTGCAACAAAATTATTAATTTAGCAAATATGAATTAAGATCAAATTAATAATTTTGTAATTAAATATTTTAATAATGTTTGTTCATCATCAAAATTAAATAAGAGTTTTCCAAACTCATCATTGGTTATATTATATAATATATCAAAATTACCCTTACTTATTCAAATTAAAAAAATTAATGACTAAACTTAATAAATACATAAAAAATTTACATATAAATATATTTTAAGATAAATTCAATATAATCATTTTTAGATAAAAAATTTATTTTTTTTCAAAAATATCTCTAATATCAAATTTTTTTTATTTTTCTTAAAAAATTAAATATAAATCCAATTAAATATTATTATTTTTTACATTGAACTTTTTTTTGAATTTACAAAAATATCTCTAATAATAAATTTACAAAAATACCCTGTTAACAAATATGTTTAATTAAAATTAATATTATTACAATTAAATTTACTAAAATATCCTTAATAAAAAATATCACAATTAAATTAACACAAAATACTTATTTAAATTTTCAAAAATTCCATAATCCTTAATTCGTCTCATAATTCATATTTGAACTTATACAAAACAAATCTCAACATTTTTAAACATGTGTTAAGAACTTAAAATTGATAATCTAATATAATCCATAAAAATTCAAAAATAGCAAAATTTAAATCAATTTATTCAAAAATGATAAAAATTCTCCCAGTTGAAGTTAGAACATTATGTCGATCAGATTATTGTCCCTTACAATGATAAGAAATCCTTCATTCTATCTTCAACACCCAAATCAAGAACATCTCTCAACAGTGCCATTAGCTTCATTCTATGCACAACTTCTTCTTTCTCATATTTCTAATTGATTTTGCTACTATGTCAAGCGTTACCTTTGCTCTCTTTTTTTCTTTTATTTCTTTTTCTAGTAAATAAAAAACTAAGAGCAGCAGAAACACTAGAAGCAGTAAAAACACCAGGAACAGCAGAAACACTAAGAGTTGAAGACTCCTAAAATATAATAAACAATTCAATAAAAGACTATTTATTTTTGTACATAACAGTAGAGTCAACAATAAGTGAATTATGTACATGAATTAGAGTCAATTGCTTACGTATTTAAAAATCACCTTCATATTTGTAAAATCCACGAAATTAACAAATAAATAATTTATAAATTAATAATTAATTAAAAAATAGAAAATTTACAGTTTAAGGAGGTAGAAATAATTAAAATACAGATTTTGACAATAATTTTAAAAATTTTGACCCAAAATTAGACTAACGAACTAAACCAATTGAAACCGGACCTATATTGGTCCTAAGGCCCAACCCATTTAATCACCCACAATGAGCTTTCAGCTCATTAAACATTGAAGAGAGTGAGAAGCACGGTGGGTTGAAGGGAAGCAAAACCCTTAGAAGAGCACTATTCACTCCCAACTCATTTCGTTTATAATTTTCAATTCAAAACTCTAATTGACGAGCCGTTTGTGATCACGCGCTTATCTCAGAGTCCTCTTTAATTTTATTTAACCTAAATGGTAAGTCTCTCTATAATTCGCTCCCAGTTCTCTGTTCCCCTTTTCTCAACAAATTGGTTTGAGCTTTTAGTGATTTTGATGATTTTGGTGGTTTCGGTGCAATTTAACATTGGATATTATTGGATTATACTCTAATCATCAATTGATAAGGTAAAAAAATTTTAAACACTTGTGGTTTGTCCAATTTAGTGTACACTAGTGCCAATTTAGTGAATTGTATGAATTAGATTGAATTTATGTTAAATTGGAATTTGAATTGGTGAATTGGAGCTCTTGGAACAAACCCTTGGTGGCCGAAATTATTGGAGTTAATTGGGAATCTTGGAACTTAAATTTTGGTGTTTTTGAACTTAGGAAGAAATTGACCAAGGTATGGTTTTGGTTTCTCATAGTTAAGATATAATATTGCATGAAAATTTAGCTTAGTTGATCATAGGATAGATTGAATTATGTGAACTTGTTAAGGTTTAGTAATTTTGGTGAAAAAGTTAATTTATTATGAGCAGATATGATGATTGATGTGGATGATGATTATGAGGATTGATGATGATTTTGAGTGGTGATAATGATATATGTATGTTGATGAATAATGAATTGTGTGGTATTGATTAAGAATCATTTGGGTTGGAATTGCTAAAATGGGATAATTGGTATGTTGTGAAACAGTTAAAAAAGATATGAATTTGGACATGTTTGGTGCTGTTTTGATTAGGAAATAAGGGTTTTGGAATTGAGAATTTGAAAAACTTGTGGTTTGGTGATATTTTGTAAAGCTTTCTTTTTAACCAACTTCGGCAGTCCATAACTTTAACCTCGGATTTAGGTTTTGAATGAAATTTGTTTCAGATTAAAGATCATTTCAAAAGCTTTGAAATGGTATAAATTGCATGGGAATTGGAGTTTTGTAGAGGAGGTTATGAATGTCAGAAGTTAGGCGCAAAAAACTGAATTTATGGACTTAACAACTTTTTACCTATTCTGTGTAGCTCGTGTACGCGGAGTGGTGACGAGTACGCGGGATGCCCATTTTCAAAGTCGCGTATGCGACTATATGGCATGCGACGCGGGGAGAGCTTGCTGTTTGAGAGGCTCGCATACGCGGACCAGTGACGCGTACGCGAGACAGTCCAAAGTTGCACTTCCACATACGCAGACAGAGTGACACGTACGCAGAACTCCTGTTTTCTAAAAGGTGAATTTTTGAAGTTTTGAACCATTTCTATAACTTTTCAAACCTCTATAATTGCTTTATTTAAGCTTTAGGATGAGTAAGGGTATAATCGATAGGATAAAAGAGGTTATTTCTGTTTAATATTTACAGCCGGTGACTTATGATTACAAAATACTATGAGTAGGTTAACTAGGATGGTTTAGTGAGAGTTGCATTAATTAAAGAATAGATATCATAGTAGGTTATATATATATCATAGTGCATTAATTAAAGAATAGATATCATAGTGCATTCATAGGGCTTAGGGTTTAGGGTTTAGGGTTTAGGGTTTAGGGTTATATATATATATATATATATATATATATATATATATATATACTTCTTATATTATAAAACGGATTAAAGAAAGGAATAAATGTTTCATCTGAGCACTTTTTTTTGAAAGTTCGACCCCAGGAGATGGTAGAAGGTGAGGATCCCCTTCTTTGTTCCTCCTGGTATTGTAAAATTGCTCCCAACAAGATGGTGGGAGGTTAGGATCCCCTCCTTTATTCCTCTTGGGCATATGAGAACGTACCTCCTGGGTAGACGCAAGGGTTGTGGTTTCGCCCCACTTGCTCTAGGTTGGTTAGTATAGAGGCTCCTCGAGTAGTTGCATGAGTGTGGTTTGTCCCACTTGCTCTGGGTTATGATGAATTATGTATAAAAAGTTAAAATATATGATTTATATGTGTTGTTATAGCTAAAATGAATGATTATGAATGAATATGAATGATAGTGAGGCTTTTGCACTTATTTTATTTAGGATACGAGATTCTCTGGGTAAAGAGCAGTGGCTTGCCACCACGTGTTCCAAGTTGAGACTCGATACTCTGTTGACCCTATGTTGTAAGGGTGACTGGGCACGTATAAATTTCTGGGAAGGATACCCCCAATGAGCAGATTTTTAATATATGAAAAAAATTTATGCATAGACTCTTGGGGATAGATGCACGATGGGGGACAATCCAGGATTTAGCAGCTGGACTTGTTGGGTTGACTTGATAACCGACAGATGAGACTCATCAGTCATAGAACAGACATGCATCATATGTATATGTTTGAATTGCTTGCTTTTGCTCTAATTGAAAATGCCTATGTGACTTTAATATGCTTAACTGTTATTCGTGCTATCTGCATTATTTGTATTCTAATTGTGTTTGTCATTGTCTTCTTGTTTGTTTGTGCAGTTCCACCAGAGTTAGAGGTTTTGGAGGAAAGTAGATGATGGAGGGTTAGAATAAAGTTTTGGTTAAGTTTAAAACCTTAGAGGACCACCCCATTTATGATTTTTTTTTCGTTTTAAATCTTTACGTTTTATAATCTGAGAGTTGGAGTTCTAGAAATACCTTTGGCTTTCTTGGGACCTTATATATTATATATGTGGGCACCTTTACCATGTTGAGAACTTCTGGTTCTCATTCCATACATGTTGTTGCTTTTCAGATGCAGGACATGACGCACCTCGCTGAGCGTGCTAGATTTGCTTCTTGGAAGCAAATATTTATCTTTTTGGGGCTTTTTATACTATGTATATAGATATATATGAGCTTTTTCTTCGATTTTGTGTAAGAACATGTTTTATCCCTCCCAGAAGTTGATTTTGGAGAATTAGGTTTGGTATTTTGTCTTTTGGTTTAAGTTGGATTGTATCTATATATTCTAGCCGGCCTTGCCTTCGCAGGTCAAGTCTAGAACTTGATTATATTATCCGTTGGAACTCTATATTTATATATATGTCTTTTACCTTCTTGTATAAGCTTTTTATCTTATCATTTTTTGAGCGATACAAATCTTTAATTTGTTTTGATCGTATCTTTTTCTTTTAAGGTTCTTAGATATATCATCTTTATTATATATATATGTATTTAATTTTTAGAAATTATAGCATCTCACCACATTTGATTTACGACTTAGGCGTAAAGTTTTGAGTGATAAAATACTACAATATTCAATATCTCTTCCAAATTTACTTAAATATTTTCATTCACTTTTAAATTTGCTTCGCGTTTAACTTTCATAATAGCAACTGCTTGAGTTGCGGTTGAAAAATAACCTATCTAACTAATGTCTTATGTAATAATGATTATCCTTCTATTTAGTATTTACACTCTCTCCTTATAAATAATTTATTATTCTAAAAATTTGATAGATAAACAAAATTTACATGTTTAAAGCAACAAATTGTTTATTTAATTCAAAGGATTTATCGGATAAGTAATTAACATAATATTCTATATTCCATTCTATATATATAATATACAGAGTAACATTTTTCTAAGCCGAATTGTACTGACATTCTAAAGTTTCATGGAAATCATTACAGGGCAAACTCTAGTTACTATGTTGTCAGACCCAAAAGGAAGCCAATAATTAATTTACCAATACCAAAAAGCCGACCACATGACACAATAGTAGTGACTAGTTACCTTGTAATTAACCATAACATGATGCAGTAAGTTAGTAATATAGATATATACAAAACAATATTTCGTTTAGTCTAATAATAAATAGAATCAGAATGTCTAATTAACAAATTATACAATTATAACATACGTATATAATTATAAATGAAAAAAGAAACAAGTATTATGTTAAAAAAATTATATCTTATTAAGATTCCAAACCCAGACAAAGGAGGAAGATTATATTAGGTTTTCGACAATTAACATAAATAGTTGAATTCCCATGACATGAATCAAAAATATTATTGCGCTAAAATTAGTGTAAAGACTTAAGGTGGTGTGATAGAGAAATTTTTTATTGGTGTAAGATTACACCAGGAATCATCCTTAAATCCATACATTTTTACATTAGTCTTGGAAGTACTCACAAAGCACATCCAAGAGCTTGTGCCAAGGTGCATGCTTTTTGCCGATAATATCGTCTTTATGGGAGAGTCAAGAAAAGACCTAAATAAGAAGTTGGACTTATAGAGAAAAACTCTAAAAGTGTATGGTCTGCGCATAAGTCATAGCAAGACAGGATATATGGAATGTAAGTTCGGTTTGAGAAGGGAAAACCCTAATATAGAGGTGAAGATTGGAGAAAACATCATACGAAAAGTTAAAAGTTTTAAGTATCTTGGGTGCATCATACAAGATAATGGAGAGATTGAACAGGATATAAATCATAATATCCAAGCAGGTTGGTCAAAATGGCGAAGTGCATTTGGTTTTATATGCGACAAAAAAGTGCCTTTCAAACTTAAAGGTATATTCTATCGCATTGCTATAAAACCGGCTATGCTTTATGGTACAGAGTGCGGGCGGCCAAAGGGGAGCACGAACATAAGTTGAGTATGGCAGAGATGAAGATGTTGAGATGGATGAGTGGTTATACGCGATTGGATAAAATAAGGAATGAGGATATAAGAGAGAGAGTTGCAATAACACCCATTATGAAAAAGATGGTAGAATCGCGTCTCAAGTGGTTTGGACATGTGTGAAAAAGACTGACAGAACACACAGTCAGGAGGGTGGATGAGATGGATGATGGACAAGGGGTGAGAGACAGAGGAAGACCTAAGAAGACAATCCATGAGGTGGTCAAACGAGATCTACATGTAAACAGTTTCTCTGTAGACATGATACATGACAGAACTCAATGGCGTCGTTTGATTCATGTAGCCGACCCTACTTAGTGGGACAAGACTTTGTTGTTGTTGTTGTTAAGATCACATCCAAAACTCTTTTGATGAAGTATTTTTTTTCAAATATTTTCCATAACCAGATATAAATGTGCCATTATCACACTTCTAAGAAGTAGTTACAAGCTCTATCAAATATTCAATTAGTTTTGCATTTTTGTGTGGTGTCCATCAACGCTTAGATTGCTTTGAATTAGGTCGAGAATTTCCTTCTATTTTCTACCGTTCAATAAAAAAAATAACACAAATAAGACAATTTGAAGTATGAAAAAGAGGCCATTAGAAAAATCAGAACAAAAATAAACAAACTCTTCATCATTCACACAGAAGTTACAATGTTGTTCAAATATTTTAATTCGAAGGTTTGAGGGAAAACATTGCATAGAGTTAGGTGAGGGCTCCACAACTTCACACGTGTGTAAAATACATACCTTTGTAAGTAACAAGAAAACAAAGTAATTCTTACAATAATAATGTTGTTTATATGTATCAAATATTTTAGACAAAGTAGAAACAACATGCATTCATACAACAAATTAAAGAATAAAAAATCAAAAGAGGCTACAATCCGCTCAACTATGCAGATAAATGACCTATTTAAGTGTGAAGAAACAAGAACCAAATACACAATCAATGCCACAGGATTATTTGGCCAAGAGGTATTTTTTGGCACCAATGTGAAAACTATAAATCATTGAAAAACCAAAATGATTGCTCATGCATAATACACACAAGCTTTTAACTCAAATATAAACAAATCAGTCAAAAGCACAACAATTGTAGATAAAAAAAAAAAAAAAACATTTCAGCTATCATTTCCTATGTTCTTTTTTCATTGTCAGTAAAATTGAGCTAATTCAAAAAAATCGAAGTAGTGAAAATTACGAGTAAAAATTTTTCAATCTTCGATTTATTCAGCAAGCAAAACAATCAACAAAAAATAACCAATCTTAAAGCTCATTCATAGAAACAAAAAATCAGCAATATAGATACCAGTCTAGTTATAACAGAACAAGAAAATTGATAAGGAAGTCACTAATCCAATAATGTATATATATACATACCAATCTCTCAGCTATACCTTTGAATTAAATGCCTGAATGTACAAAAAAGAAAAAAGAACCCTGCAAACTAACAGCAATATAGATAGACTAATATTATACAGAATTTATGCTCAAACACTTCATTTGCATCTAATATAACCACATATTTTATTCAGTATCACAAATCAATCAACAATAAAATTAACAGCGATGAATCAACTATTTGACAAAATGTTTTAAACCTAACACAAATTCTGATGTCAATAAATCATAGCACAAACAGAGTTCAACAAAAAATAAATAAATAACAAATAAAAATAAAATTTAAATATAAACATTGTCAAACCACATATTCTAGCAAAAATCCAATTACAGTACTAACAGTTTAAAATTTTTAGTTGAAGAAGAAGATTCTGTACTTGAAAAAGATGAATAAAGTTGCAGAAAATAAATTAAACTCTCTTTGGTGGTTATTGCTGAGACACGAGGAGAGAGAGGGGAGAGAGGCGCAACGACGACACGAGCAGACACAAAGGCGAGGGACGTATGAGCAGCCAATCACAAACGAAGGAGAGAGTCCAGACGCGAGCACACGATGAGAAGGATCCGACCAAAGGCACGGTGACAGCGGTGAGCATGCCGTGGTGGTGAGAACCGAGATGATGGAACACGAACATGAACAAAAAAGAGATCGAAATGAATCTTTCCTCTAGAATGACGTGTGCGGTAGTCATGCAAACTCGAATCGACGGCGAAGCAGCGCCAATGCCGGTGAAACCTCCATGAATTTGGAGAAGAGGTAGAGAAAGTGTCTCTACTAGGGTTTAGTTTGAACTAGTTTTATCTCCCGTGCCAAGCACGGGCATTAAAATTATAATTGTAAATAAATATTATTCAATAAGAAAACGAATTAAATTATTTAAAAATAAACAATGCTTGCGGCCAGCAACGTTTATGATTGGCAGCATCAAATAATCATCAATGATGATTTAATGGTGGTAGATTGGTGTGAGATTTCATCAAATGACTCACCGCTCTCTACGGATTACATGCTGGCCAAAATTAAATAAAATTGCTAGTCCCCTAGAATTTTCCTTTAAAAATAATTGTTTGTATAGAGATGTATTATATAAATAATAATATTTAATATGTAATTAAGTAAGAGAAAAATGTTCTTTATTTATTCTTTAAGAGTTAGAAGAACTGCGTACCGAAAAGATTATAGAAGGAGCACATGAGAGATAAACCGATCAAGGGAGAATGTTAGGTAGCATCCCGGTAAATAACTTTATTGGCGTCTGACATTCTATTTAAGGCAGTCTCTTTTTTCCTAACACAGCAAAAAGTAAAGGCAAATAACTTGGCAAACCCAGTTGAAAGAAACACCCGCTCCCCCAATGGCATAATAAAGCAGTGTCAATAAGCATATCCAGCAGGTGTAATTCCATGTTTAACGACACACAATGAGCAGGTTGCAATAATAGGAGTGGACAGAAAGAGTTGGTGAAGGAAAAAGACAGAAGGCATAATATGTTAAACACACCAATAAGATTTGGAGAAGAGGATTTAGTTTGAATTTGAAATGAGGATGAGAGAAAAGTGAAAAAGGATATTAGGATTAGTTGAGTAAGGATAATTTAATCTTTTTACTTTGTTACTCAAATTTTATTCTCATGTGGATCAAATATATTCAAGAAAATGTGAAAATTAAAATGATGGTATTTTAATTAAGGCTGGCAATATATACCGTACCTAACCTGGATCAATCCGTTCAAGTAGGGTTGTCTACCCAACCCGGTGCAAGTAGGGTAGAGTACGGTGTGAGTTTGCCTGCGAGTAGGGTAGGGTACGAGTTCAGGGTATACTTTATCCTACTCTATTCGCATCCCTAATATATTATATAATATATATGTAAAAGTTATGTATGTAGTGAAAAAAGTGAGGGTTGAACTCACAATCTTCCTCTTATAAAAATTTGAAATAACCACTAAACTAGTTGATGATCATATAATTTGTAATTTTATGTTGGATTTTTTTAAGATTTTATTATTTTTAATTTTAATTTGAACTTAGTTTTTTATTTTTTATTTTATTAATATGTATGAAATTTGGAATGGTTGAATTTTATATTTGTTTAAAAAAAATTTATTTTTCTGCGGATATAGTCGAGTAGGGTAGAATTTAGAACTTTAGGATGCGAGTAGGACTAGAGTTGAGAGATTTTCAACCCATAAATAGAATAAGATACAATTTTAAAAAAGTTTTTAACCCACGAGTAAGATTAGAGTAGAGTCTAAATCCTACCCTATTCTACCCATTACCAACCCTAATTTTAATTCCCAAAAATTAAACTTATCTAAAAATAATTTTTCTACCTTGAATCAAACATAAATATAATATTTTTATTTTAATATTTTAAAAATACTTTATAATTCTCCCAACCATATACCCCTTAAATAATAAGGGTATATCTCTCGTTTCATTCAACAGGTCTCTCGCCAATTCCCTCTATCAAAATAAAAGCCATCAAAATTGATTTTATTTTGGTAATCATATTTTGGTTTGCTTCGTATATTGCAATAATCGTAATAATTAATTTGTTAGAGCATAGATGAATTATGAGACAAGGTTTAATTTGGTCTTTAAATTTTTATCCGATTATTTTTTTTCCTTTTGGTATTGTTTATTCGATTAATTTGATACATGAGTTTTAAATATATTAAATTTGGTTCTTAAGTTTTATAACCATGAATTAAAGTAGTCTTTTAGTCACAAATCTATTTTTGTTTTTTTAATTTTAGTTTTCATAGTATTTTTTAATATGATAAATTAAAGATTAATCTTTCGTAAATTAAAGCCTACATTTAAAATTTGTTGTTAATCATGAATTATTACATGTATAAAATAAAATTTAAATTCATTAACATTTACTTAAGTAAACGAGTGAATTATCCATACAAATCTAATTAACAAAATATTTGTGTACGTAGTTAACTGCCATTATGATATCCTAATGGGTAGCTAACATTGCACTAAATGTGTGAAACTTAATATAGTCCTTTAATAGAGTAAACTGGCCATGCATCCATATCTATAAAATTGAAGAGACTAAATTGATTTCTATCCATATTTAGTCTTATCTTTATAAAAATATATGTATATTTGGATTATATTCTATTCATAAATCAAGATACCAATTAAGAGTTTTCCCAACTACTCCGAAGACTGAAATGTCTGGTCAAATATGAATTTGATCTTCACATGTTGATTAACTACCACATGTGTGGTTACATTCGTGTTTAAGTGCTCCAAACCAATTAAAAAACATCTAATCTGTTCCACATTTGGGTTTTGCAGTGTGTAATTTCCCTATCAAAAGTCACATTTTGAGTGCTAGTAACCTTTATCCTTGTCATTAGTGGGTAGTAATGTTAGAATGGCAAGTGTGAGTAAGCCCTATATTTTTGGCATTTCACCAAGTTTTTAAGTCTAAACGTCTAACCATTTTGATGAACAGAAACCTTCTAATTTGTTACCTTTTGGATTGTGGGCGGCTTCATTAATTACACGTGGCACCAAACTATATAAATAAGGCATGCCACGTGAACTTGGTATTATCAAAATGACTTTAATTTGTCGTTTTTTAGATTCATATATAGTGCATGGTTCTTCCTTCCAAATTTGATGGTGATTTCTTAGCAAAATGACACGAATTGTTGCTATCAACCAAAAGAAGAATGACTTAAGGTACAGTTGCATTGATGCATACCGTCTTGTTTTAAACAGACTAGAAAAATTAATTAAAAAGCTTATATAATGTATGCACTTTAGTGGTTTCAGATAGGCACAACATCACTCTCATTAGCATGAAATTAGTCAAAAAATTTCACCATTTTAGTTTGAATGGAAACTAACCGTACATGTTATGCAGACATTGGATATTGATCATTTATTATAAGTTGCATCAGCTAGGTGAGTGGCTAGACTTTTCAAACCTTTAAGAGCCTCGTCTATTGATTTCTACTGAAAATAGAACATATAATTTAAAAATTTTATAGTGATATTCGGTTTTGTATTCTTGATATATTTTGAATAGTTATAACAATTAATTTTTGTATTTATGTGATTGCATATACTTAAATATGGGAATGGATATACTGTTTTTTTTTTAATAAATTTATATTAAAAAATTATATATGGAGTAATTTTATTATTTTCCTCAAATGTAAGTATAGTTATCTATAAAAATTAAATTCTATACTATATTTAACGAGAAAAGGATAATTGAATATAGACACATGACCAAAAATCTTATGATTTCTTATATAAATGTGTGTGCATTAATTTATTCTCCAAAATTAGACTCAATGTTGTAATCCTTAATGATTACCATTTCTTTGGTTGGCTACATAAATACTGCATTGACTCTTCTCCAAATAGCTTCTTAACTAAGTAATTATTATTATTGTAGAAATTTGGTTTAATTTGTCACTTACTGCTATATATATATGCCTTTAGTTGTCACATTCTAGATATATATCACCATAGATTTACACAATGGATCAATTTTAGATTCTTTTGGCTCAAAAGCATGATCCTTTATTTGTGTCAGATGCCTTAATATGATTGGCTTAACACTCATATTCCTAAGCTTTGTTTCAAGTTTAATTTGACTTCGATAACAGTACAATCGATTCCCCCTTTATTTTTTTCTTGCTTTACTTTCATGTAATTAGTGGATTCTAGCTAGTTTCTACCACATTTTCATGATTGGTAATAACTTTTGATTTGTTCTTTTAGTTCATGTATTATTGGTGCAGCGTTCCCAGCAAGTACCAGAAAATGCATGAAATATATGCATGCGTGTTACTTTAACTAGTGGTAGGGCAATCTTTCACTAACTATATCTTGGATTCCATGATGATCAGAAGAAGCCCAAATTAAAATCATAGAATATATTAATTAATTAAAAAAAATATTGGGAACTAATATTTAAATAGATAATATTAGTCAACCTTTTCTCTTTATTATAAAATTATTCTTTTAACCTTTTATTTTTAGAGATATAAGGCTTAGAGATAGAATTTATGATATAAAATTTAAAGTTTAAACTTTAAAATTTTGGATTTAAAAGTTAAAATAAAAAAATTAGTTAATATTGTTGAACAAAAAGATTAACTCCTTAGTCGAACTCATTAATTAAATGAAAAATCATAATAAGATAAATAGGTTCTTAACAAAAAAAAAAAACATTTGCAATGAATCAGACTTATAAGTCCAGAAAAAATTAAATAAATTATTGAAAAGAAATTACATTAGATTTATAGGTCGTAGAAAAAGCAGTAAGATTTTGAAAATAGTACGTAACATTAAACTTATAAGTCCTTTTATAGAAGGATGAATTGAGTCAAACAGACAAGGCTTTATTAGGAATCTATAAATCTATCTTTTCGATTTTTCAGGAAATTATTTGGTATTTTTTTTTTTGGTGACTAATTTCTTTAACGATATAATTGTTCTATTAATTACTTTAAAATAGGTAAGATAGACATTATATTGATTAAAAAAAGTTTAATTTGTGAAAATGTCTACATATGTTTATTTTAAATAAGTATATTATTTACTTAATTAAAATTTACCAATATAAAACTAAGTACTTATAGTTGGAATTCAAATAAGAGGTATCTACTATCTAGTAAGAGAAGTGAGTTTATATAACAATAATAGGAGCAACCCAGCGTCATAATAATAAGATGTTGTATACAAATGACTAACATTTTTAAAAAAATAATATGATTTTTTTTTTTAATTCTGATAATTCATTTGTACAAGAAAAATAAGCAATTAGGATGGGGAATAAAACTAGTTATTTTGATAGGGTATTTTTTACAGTTACTAATTGTATAAAATATTCAGTATTGTTAGACAAAAAAGGGTATAAAATTATTTTTAACGGCTATTCAATTATCCAAAAGATTTTATGGACAATACTTTTATTAACACTTTTTTTTACGATCAATAATAACCAAACGTTAACAAAGAAATTTTCAATAATGAAGTGATCATTAAAATGTATATATATAATAGAGGTGTACATGGTTCGGTTCGGCCTGAAGAGTTGGTCCAATTTTAAAATATTTTAGGGGATAATTTGGTGTGATTTTATCGGGTCTAGAATTGGGTAAGGATATAAAAAATAGATCCAGTTATTATTTCGGATTGGATCCAGATCATAGCTCGGGTCACCTAAACTCGACCTGTAGCCCGGTCATCATACACAATTAATATTTTGTGTTATTAGTGATATAGATGATGACTATTCTTAGGTGGAATTTGAGTATTGTAAACCTTAATATTTTGTGTTATTAATCATTATAAGATTATAAATTAATATTTTATGTTCAAAATACATAAGACTAACTAGACTAATACATAATATTGTATTATTCACTTATTTGTATTGATTTAAATATTTAGTGTTATTAGACAATATTAGTATTGATTATGCTTATGGTTTAATTTTAGAGAAGGGTTGGTTCTTATTATATTTTTCTAAATGAATTTCACCATGTCAAATAATGGTTAGAGTCTTAAAAATTTGGATATTTTCACGTGCTAGCTTACAAGAAGGTATTGTTAACGGTCCGGTTTTTACCTGGTTTTTACCCAGTATAATCGTGTTCCGAAAGTGTGTAGGTTTCATCGGGTCTAGAGTCGGGTTAGGACCTGATATATATTTTGAATCAGGTTTAGGTCACATCAAATTCGGCCCGTGAACACCCCTAATATATATGTATATATATACGAATACTTTTTTTGTTGACAATTATTGATCGTGAATAATTGTTTTTTTTTAATCAAAGATAGAGAGATTTGAATTCACAATCTCCAAGTGAGTATGAAAAGATTATGTCATTTGAGTTATAATTTGTTGGGCTATTGATCTATAACAATGTTATAGACTTTTTATGACAATTAATGAACATTAAAATATTACATTCGAACATTTTTTTATAGTTATTGATTGTCAAAATATGCTTATAAGATAATAATTATTTTTCTCTAGACTAATGGTCTTTGCCGAATATGCTAATTTTTTTTTTTCTAGTGTGTTTAAACTATAAGGCCTAAATTTAATTATTTATGTTAGTCTCATAAACTCGGTTTTCTAGTTTTCTCCCATAGATAGCTCCCAATATATATAAGTATATGGATATTTTATATACACAAAAAAGAATGTGATGGAACAAGCTATGGCCTACTTTGAAAAAACTTGATCCCTTCTTAATAATGGTGGCATGCATGCAAAATGGTAGGTAGTGGAATAATTAAGACTGATCAGACGTTGATGTTGAGTTTGTTCACACAGTGCAAATCAGTTTGCAACCTATCTAGCTTGCTCAAGGACAATGCATGCTTTTGATTAAAACCTAACTATTTATTTTTCCGATAATTAAGAAACATTTGATTGTCAAATAATCAAATAGTACATCAAAATTCAAACAATTCTTTCAAAGAAAACAAACTTTTGTAGCGAACTGCTAAAGAAAAAATTACTTAAGAAACCAAAGCTAATAAAACTACTTGCCTATTAATACAAAAAGTTTTAAACTTTCTGACACCAACGGTAAAAGGTGGTAAAGGGTACTTATATAGATAAGCCTAAAAGCATTATTCACCTTTTCATAGTGTTTATACGACGCGAAAATTATTAGATGTCCATAATTTATGATGGGAGAGTAAAGTATATATTTTTTTTTATGTTATCTAACGTTTAGAATAAATTTTAAAGGTAATGTTTAAATTATTTTATTGAAATTTTTAACGTTTTAAAATTATTTTAATATTATTTTGTTGTTAATGACTTGTTGATAATTAAAGTTGATGGTAAAACAATATTAAATCAATTTTAAAACGTTAAAATTTAAATAAGATAAAAATATTAAAGATAAAAATAAAATATTATTATTCTTAAAAAAATTAATACATTAAGTAAAATAAAAATAAAGTTTAATGAAATAAATTATATTACAAATTCAAAATTTTTATCTATCATAAATTTTTTTTAGAATGACTAACAAATAAATTTTTAAGAAGAAAAAAAAGAATAATATATATATATATATATAATAAAGTATTAATTACATATTTTTATTTATCCCTAACCTACTGAACTTCTTTAATAATATTTAATTTTTATAATTTTTAATTTTAAAATAATTTAATTTTATCTTTTAATAAAATTATTTTTTTAATGATACATAATTATTTAATAATTTTATAATTACATCTAAATAAATAAATTTTAATTACATTAATTTTATTTTTAATAAATTTATTTTTTAAATTTTACTCTTACAACTTTTTTTTCTCATCATAAAATGCTTATAAAATCACTAATAGATAATATAAATTTATGACAGAGGAAAAATAGCATATATATATATATATAATATAATAAAGTATAAATTATATATTTTTATGTTTGATGTACTAAATTTTTTAATCTTTAATTAAATTAAATTCTATTTTTAATTTTAAAATAATTTTTAATTTTATCCTTCAATAATATTAATTTTTTAAAGTAAATAATTATTTAATTATTTTTTAATCACATCTAAGTAAATTACTCTTAATCACATTATTTTTATTTTAAATAAATTTAATTTTTAATTTTAATCACATTATTTCTATCTAAGTAAATTTATTTTTTATTAAAAGTAAAATAAAAAAATAAATTGAATAATTATCTATCATAAAAGTTTGATGTTATTAAAGAATAAAATTAAATTTATTTTAAAATTAAAACTAAAGTTTAATTAAATTAAATATTAAAGAAGTTCGATATATTAGAGACAAAAACGTATAATTTATACATTATTATTATATATATGTACCATGCTTTTTTTTTCTTTCTTGAAAGTTTATCCACTAATTATTCTACAAACGTGAGTAAAAATCTTGAATTTATAATGTAATTTATTTCACTAAAATTCACTATATTCTACTTAGATTTGATCATTCTTTTAAGAGTAATGTTTCATTTTTGTTTCTAACATTTTTGTATTATTTAAGTCTCTAATATTTTTCGTCTTATTTAAAACTCTAACGTTTCAAAATTCTTTTAATAGCGTCTTACCGTCATCACTCTAACTTATATTAACAGATTACTAATAATAGAATAATATTGAGACGATTTTAAAACGTTAAAGATTTAAATAAGACAACTTAAATGTTAGAGACAATTTTAAAATTTATTCCCAAAGTTTAGGACAAAAATAATCCTTGAGATATTATTTTTACTTTTAAGATCTAAATCCCGAACCTCTAAGTAATCTGAAATGAATTCACAATTTGATAAGGTTTTTCTTTTTACTAATATTAACTAAAAAATTACTTAATAATGTGTTTGTTCTATCATAATATTTTTTTATATAAATGTCTTATTTTTATTATTTGTAAAAGAAGAATATTAGAGGACATTAAAATTTATTATTTTTTTATCGTAATTAGCTATCAATATTTAAAAGTATAAATAAAAAATATGTTGTTTGATTATTTGATCAGACTAAAAAAATTTGGTTAATGACTAAAATTAATGACAAAAATAATAAATTATGATAGCTCTCTAATATTTTTCTTTGTAAAATCACATCAAAATTGTATTTTTACTAAGTAACAAGTAAATCGCACAAAATTAAAGAGAGTTGATTTAACACATTTTAAATAGTTAATAAATTGCAACAATGTTTAGAAAGTTTATAAGGAGTACTAAAATCTACCTATATATCAATGCAATTTATAGACAAACTTATGCAAATTATCTTTGGCTATAAATGGCAATAAGTTACTACGATTGATTTATGTATATAAAACTAAAAAAGAAAAAAAAGAAAAAAAAACTTCATTGCGATTTTTTACGATAAATTCGACGGAAGTAATTCCAACGGAAGTCTGCGTTTTTTGTGACACTTGTTTAATATGTATGTGTTTCGTATAATTATTAAGCATAACTTAATTAAAAAAGTCCCATAAATCCTATGATGTACGGACATTAACACAAATACAGGACACGATACGATACAGAATATATCGACACGCAAATTTTAAAGTTTTATAAAACACGGAACACGCGTACATATAAAATATAAAATATCTTTTTGATAAATCTAATAATATTTTGATATTTTACTAATAGTAAAATATAAATTAATTTTTTAATTATTTTTAATGTTTTATTTTAATTATATCAAGTATTTAAAATATTTTTATTATAATAAATAATAATATATACTATATCTTAATTTATTTTAAGAATATATGTTAAGAATAAGACTGAACACGTTAACATGTTATGTTTTTTAAGTGTGTTCAAATGTGTCCGAAATTTTTTTTTTTATTTTTTATTAAGACACGGTTTGGACATAGCAGACACGTGTGTTGGACGAGTGAAGGTAGCATCGTATTCAAAATATGTCTGACGTGCAAACACGACAACTCAGCGAAGTGTCCATACTTAATAGTATAAACCTGTTTAATTTCAAATCTAAAACATAAACTTAAAAAAAAATATTTCTAAAATAAAGGGTATAGAAATTAAACATTACAAGTAACAGAAACAGTATCAACTGGTAAAAGAAATTCCAATTAGCTTGAAATGGCACCTCAAAACTGACTTAATATTCGTTGTCATGTTTTCATAACATTTATTCTTTGATTCACATCACACACGTGCATCTGAATCCTATTAATATGTAGCATTAATAAGCAAGCATGCATGATCACTATTGCAATGAAAAACAGTTCAATTTGATGTATGTTAGTTAAGACTTTGAATCGAGAAATTCATTCGCTCAAAGAACTCAATCATATCTAAAGTTTTTTTTCTTCTTCAATCAAAAACCAAAATGCCAAGAAAACTACACTTGCCGCCACAATATGAATCCACTGTACCTTACCATGAAGACATTTTGTGGCACACGTGACCCCTCTTCGCCTAAATTCAATACCTAAAAATAATGGGGAACCTATAACTACCTAACCAAATAAAATAATAAAAATAAAGATATGGAAATTAATAGTCAATTTAATTTGCTACCACATAGGTCTCTCATCTGCCAAACCCATCATCAAATTCTCCAATTCTCCACTATTCATTCTTGTTTTTATACAATAATGAGACATAAACCCGTAAACAAATTAATTTTGCAATCTGGTACACAACCATCTATGTTAATGTAAAATTTGAAAAAGAACTATACACAAAGAATATAATATAAACATACTAACCTAATAATTAGATTAGTGATTGATTCTATGGTTTGAATCTATAATATTAAAATCACATGAAAATAGTAGAACTATCTCAAAGAGTTTGATTAATAGAATTGGTCATATCCTACGCTATCAATCCAATTTTATCTTCAAGTTTCGCCATTGGTTCCAAACCCTTTCAATAATAAGATATGTATGCGATATAAAATTAATAGCGAGAGATATAATAATATCTATATATACACAAAACTCATTTTCCTGAATTTGATGTACGATTTGTGCATGATTATTAGTTTTTATTTTTTTTATATGATGATGATTATTTCAAAATGCACACGGTTTTCTCATCTATTTTAAGCTCAATCAAATAATTAACATTATATATCTGTTTTTAATTTTCAAATCATAGTTATAATAATAATATCCAGGCACCACCCCAACCCTGTTTTCTTGATGACTTTTTATATTAAAAATAAAAAGAAACAGATTTCTCCTCTATTTCTGTTAATGTATTGAATTTGAAGTCAGGGTAGGAGGAAATTGTCAATTACGTTACGTTGACTTTGGAACTCATGAAAGAGTGAGAGAGATAAAAGTTGCATTGACAATCAAATAATAATTCACGTGTGGGTGTGGCTGTATTATATATATCGATCCATCTGGCAGGCATATACAAAATGTTCGTCATAATTCCATAGATAGATTGTAACCTATACCCAATATTTTCAACATGCATGTCACTTCCAATAGATTATAATCCATCATCATGAATACTTTTTCTTTTCATGCATAGTAGGAGAAAGCTGGATCAATGTAGCTTACACGAGCAAGTTGATGTGATGATGAATATGTATAAATTAATAAGATAAATTATATAATCTCTCTAATCTTTGGTGAAATTCGTGACTTTTTTTTGTATTGTATATTCATCAAGTGATATTGATTTTTTTTAGAGGATGTTAACATTCTCATACTTATATCTATATTTATTACTATTGTGTTTTATAGTTAATACAATTGGTTATATAAATATATTATATACATATTAAAAATTAATCATCAAATAAATTATTATATATTTGTATATAAATATATATATTGTTTAATTTATTTTTATTATGTATATATTTTATATTTTAATATATATTCTGCATTATAATTAATTCAATAGCTAATTTATTGTGTATACTTAACCTCGTTGTATATATATCAAATAC